>NC_048311.1:10037101-10183853 GCF_013100865.1 Trachemys scripta elegans | reverse complement strand
GGGGGGGGGGGGGGGGGGGGGAAGAGGTTAACCAGTAGATGTTGTACATCTTGACTTTAGTAAGGTTTTTGATACTGTCTAACAATCTTCTCATAAACAACTAGGGATATACAACTTAGATGGAGCTACTATCAGCTGGGGGCATAACTACTCTCTGGGTATGGCTTTCCAATCAGTTTTCTGTGGTTCACAGTCCAGCTGGAAGAGCATGTCAGGTGGGGTCCCGCAGGGATCAGTTCAGGGCCAGTTCTGGTTAATATCTTCCAATCTAGCCAGGATGGGCAGGGATGGCATCAATAGCTTCGGTCTGCCAGAAGCTGGGGATGGATCACTCAATTATCTGTTCTGTTCATTCCCTCTGAAGCTCCTGGCTTTGGCCATTGTCGGAAGACAGGATACTGGATTAGATGGACCTTTGGTCTGACCCAGTATGGCCGTTCTTATGTTCTTAAATGATTTAGATAATTATAGAGTGTACACAAAAAAAAAAAAAAAAAAAAAAAAGATAGCGGACAATACCAAGCTGGGAGGGGTTGCAAGTGCTTTGTAGGATAGGACTAAAATTCAAAAGGATCTGGACAAAGTGGAGAAATGGTCTGAAGTAAATAGGATGAAATTCAATAAGGACAAATGCAAAGTACTCCACTTAGGAAGGAGCAATCAGTTGCACACACACAAAATGGTAAATGACTGCCTAGGAAGGAGTACTGCAGAAAGGGATCGGGGGGCCCTATAGGAGATCACAAGCTAAATATGAGTCAATAGCATAACACCGCTGCAAAAAAAGCGAACATTACTAGTAATGTTTAAGCAAGACCCTAGAAGTAATTCTTCTGCTCTACTCCGCACTGATTAGGCCTCAACTGGAGTATTGTGCGTTTTGGCAGATAACCCCAGTGGGGAAAGCAGCAGAACACTTCCTGCAAGACACACTCCATGCTGCCTACCCCTCAACTGGAAACTGACTTATCTGGAGATATCTTCAGAAGAATCATCTCAAAGATTCAATGGATTACAGAAGAGAAGGGTACAGAATCCCAAATTATCAGCCTAAAACAAAGGTACCAGCCTTTTGACTTTGGAGGATAGATCCTAAGCCAGAAGCTTGATCAGTGATATTGATGGAAACATGCTGAGGGGATTTTACCTTGAACCCAGTCTAATCTGTTAGATTTTAGTGTCAAGAAAGTGTTTTTCTCTCTCTTGCAACCATTTCAAACTTTAATCCTTATGCTCAGTTCAAATCTCTCTGGAATTCAATGAACTTAATTTAAACCAATCTAGTGCTGTGTTTGAACTGAACTGTTCGGTAACTCCAGTTACAGCAACAAACTGCTAGATATTGACTTTTTAAAAGGAGCAACAAACCTTAACCTTCCTCTGATGATTCCAGGACAGGGTTGGACATTTCAGAACACTTTTTGCAGAAATGAGGGGTTGGAGAGAGTGTGGAGTCACCTTACCAGTTATTAACCAAGGCTGGTGGAGACCAGTAGAAATCTGATGTTGCTGGTAGGCTCCTGGATCCCAAGTGTTGGGCCAGGGCTGCTCAGTACATAGCCCAAGTGCATGCTTGTTGCTGACTGTGGGCTTCCAGACAGACAACTACAGTAGTGAAGCATTAAGGCACTTAAGAGTTATGGGGTAAGAGATAACTTCACACATTCTGGGGTGAGATCCAGACTGAACAGTGGGTAAAATAACCGTATGCAAAGACCTTTGAACCCTCAGCTACTTAGATGTAAGAACCCACTAAAAGGTGTTTATCATGCAGTCCAGTCACGTGACTATTTAAAACTAAGATAGTGGCAACCTCACAAAACATAGTAAATTACTAAGTGCACCAGAGAGAAATAAATACCTTCCTCCCCGCCCCTAAAAGCTCCCTCTCCCAAGGAAGATGGGCCTTGCAAGGTGCCCTGAAGGTAACAAATCCAGGCTACTCCAACCCCTGGGGAAACGAGTTCTAGAGTCAAGCGCCCTGCACAGAGCACATCCCGGACTCTCATACTCCAACTTCTGTGCCTCTGTGGATCCTTTTTTGGTGGCTCTGTCTCGGCGCACTACCTGCAGGTTTCCTTAACTAGGACATTCAGGATGACTTTGCTGTCTGTGGCTCTGGCATTAGCCCACAAAGCATGTCAGATTCCATTTGTAACAAGGCTAACAGAAGATTTTTGTTTTCATAAAGAAGTGCTCAAGCCTGATACCCCTCCCGCACCAACCCTGTATTTCAGGGAGCATCCTTCCCTCCCTCCAATACCTCACTATACCTGCGGAACGTGTCATTTTCACAGACGGCATCCACAAAGCCTTCATGAGGACATTCCACTACAATGAACACAGAGCCTGGATCAGGAGGGGTACAGACCTCTTCGGGCAGGATCTGCAATGAAGCACCCAAGGGTTACACCATGGTCAGCGGCCCATGGTACATGCTGTCCGAACATGCCCAAGTATGCAGCTCCCTTTTGGCAACATAACCAACAGCACATGCTGCCCAGCACACGCTGCCCAACTTCATTGCTCTTCCACAGCCAGCTGGGGACCTCACAGAACTTGCTCGCTCATCAGTTGGGTGCCAGGGCGTGCTCAATGGTCAGCGAGTCCAAGGACTCATGCTCCAGTTACCATTCTGGCACTGGAGCCATTTTCTCTCCTCCTCTCTTTGATTTTGCTGGGTCACATGGCCCAATGGAGCCCTGACAACGGCCTCAACAAAGCAAGAAGCGTCTCAGCTGCAGCTGAGGAAAGTTCAGCCACTTTCCCTCTGTGCACTGGGGCATGCTCCCGTTAGCTCCTTTGGGGAGCAGGGCCAGTTGTCCCTCACTTGTATCTCCTGGCAGTGATTTTATTTATGGATCCACCAGAATCACTCATGGTTAGGGTCTCTCCTGCTCACCAGCTACTAGCCTTGGAGATTAAAGTCTTTATCTGGCCCCCAACATCAGAGCCTTTTAACCACCTGTAGGGGATGTGACAGGATAATGAACGAGTGTAATCAGTGAGTGGGGAACCCTGCTTATAGTAGGTCAGATGTGGGCACTCCTCTGGGTCTGAAAGCATAAACGCCTCTACTGCCTGAGCTAATGGACCAGCTTTGTTAGCTCACAGGCTGTCAGACTCAAATCGCTATAACTGGGCCAGCCATTGAAGCTGAGAAACAAAACACCCCACTGTTGGCATGGGATACATGGTCATTTCCGTGTGCATCACCAACCCTTCTCCTGTGATGGCAGATACTGAATGGATCTCATCTGCAGTGACAGGCATCCTGGGACAACCCATTACAGAAGGAATGAGCCTGGGAAAACTTAAAATTGAAACAAGCTGCCAAGGAAGGTTATGGAATCCAAGGAAACATGCAAGACTGGCACTTGCCACTAACAGGCATGGTTCAGGGACAGTTCAATCAATCCTACCACGCAAGGGGAGCAATGAGAGGACTGGACTGGACACAGCTGCAGTCCCTTCGGATCCAAGAGAGGGGATGATTGTGATTGGCGTATGAGCAGCATTTAGTTACTACAATGTTCTGGATGAGATAAGTCCCACGAACAGCACTGGTTACAAACCCAGCATGCAGCACGACTGAGATAGCCTAGAGTGCAGTCATACCTCTCTGCCTTCGAACGTGACACTCTTCCCATCTTTGAGAGCTGCAATGATGGGGCCAATGGCTGCTGTCCCACTAAGGATGAGAACACAGACAGCATTAGATTGACAGCGTGCATATGACCAAGATCCTCCCACCTTCTAAGCACACAGGCAGGGCTCTTGTACTTACACTGGCAGGCCCAGCTCCTTTGCTTTGGCCACTAAGAAGTTTCCCTTCTTTGGGTGAAGCTGAAAATAATTTAAAAGAAAGAAGTGTTTCTCAAAGTTCCCATGTAACAAGTCACCAACTCTTTACAATGTTTAAACACTGATGGAAAAGGGAAAGGGGCAAAAATGGGGTTCATGCCCTTACTAGCTCTGAAATGAGCCACGAAGAGGGACTGCAGGAGAAATTTTCCTCAGGATTTTTTTATTTTGGGGGGGGGGGGGGGTCGTCTCAGGCACATCAAGTCCTCTCTGCCCTGCTTCAGTGGCTGATCTGCCCAGAGGTATGGATCTGGAGCTCCAACTTGTAGAGGTGGAGAGTCTAAGATTCTCTTTTGAGAGTTCAGCAGCTGACTTACAGAAGTGTTACAAAAATAAAATGCTATCCGAAGTATTTTAAACAGCAACTAGAAGTCTTTCTATTCTCCATGAGCTTTCATTGCTGTTATATGTCCAGTCTCATAACCCCACTAGTTCTTCAGTTGCCCGGAGTCTTCTAGAAAGAGCAGGGTAGACAAGACCTGAATTTGTAGGGTAATAGACAAGCAGAAATAAAAATCTTTCTAGCCTTGATGAAGCAGCAAATTAAAAAAAGCTTTTCCTTTTGTAGGAAACTTCTAAATGTGAAGCACCAGACTGCATTCCAAACCCCCCAATTCTCAATTGCTAGATTTGAGTGCAGTGTTACTGGATACAAAGGTTGGCATAGAATAAATGTCCAAAAAACCCTACCCTGCTAGGTGGTGGTATTTGTAATTAAACTGGTCTAGATAAGAGAACGCAGGAACTCCTATTATTCCATATGACATTTCTTACTTTACAGATGAAAGCCACCACCAGGGTTGGGTCTCTGCTGCCAAGTCTCCTGTTGCCATCTTTAAAAAGATAAGAAAAAAGAAAAAAAGTTACATAGATGCTGAAACTAGATCATCGTTTTTCCTTTAAGCAAAAGGTGCCAACTTCTTGCAGTGCCCGTCCCTTCCAGAGGTTTAATACACAAGGGCCATAAGTAAGGCTAGGATTTAGTCATGAGTATTTTTAGTAAAACTCATGGACAGGTCATGGGCAACAACAACAACAACAGGCCGTGACCTGTGCATGACTTTGCCCCGGTACATGGACGTACACCGCCGAATTAATGTGCTTAGTGTGGTTGCATACAATTGAATTTATACAACCTATTTTCCAAATTCGAATTATATAAATTCGGATTAATCCCGTAGTGTAGACATACCCTTTGCTATAAATACCCCTGACTAAATCTTAGCTGCCCAGGGCCACCCAAGCAGCGGCTGATTGCAGGGCTGCTTGAGTCCCGCACTGGCTACTGCAGAAACCATGGAGGTTGAGGAAAGTCATGGAATCCGTGACTTCCGCAACTTCCGTGACAGAGATGCAGCCTTAGCCATAAGTGACCATTAGTCATCTAAGTCTAACCTGTTGTATAGAATTCCAACCCAGGAATTCCTCCATCAAACCCAAAACATCTGAAAGACACCCAGTCTTGATTTCACAATTTGAGGGAACAGAGAATCCACCTGGTACCAAGGTAAGTTGTTCCAATGGTTAATTACCATCCGTGTTAAAAAAAATTGTCTCATTTCTAGTTTGAATTAGTCTAGCTTCAACATCCAACCACTGGATCTTGTTTTGCCTCATGTTCTCCGTATGTTCAAATTACCCCTAAGCAATATTTCAGCAGAGAGGACCAGCACTTTCTTATCTGCACCAAGAATATCTGCGTAGGAGAGAAATTACACCAACATTTTAGAGTTTTTGTTCCAATTACACTAAGAAAATACAAGATCCTGCACCTGTTTTCTTCGGGGCTTCTCTATTCTTAACGCCTTCTGGACACTGCTGCTCAGCGGTGGGAGATCCAGGCTCTGGGGAACATTTGGGGCTGACTCCACCATGGACTGACCTTTCAGGACTCTGATGCAGCCTGTGCTCACTGGCTAAATGCCTTCCTGTTCCAAACCCAAGGGAAAAAACAGGCTTGTTCAGGAGGCAGGAATGAAACACACAAATGGAGTCTTACTCAAAAAGTTTCTTCAAAATGCCCTGAGCAGTTTAAAAAGGGACAAGAGAGCCTGTTTCCTTGTTTCTCCATATTGCACTTCACTCATTCCAAGAGGTCCCCTCAGCAGATTCTCCAAAAGCAACAAAACCTTATCAAACTCAAGCATGTGCTCCGAGTACAGCTGCTTTTGCGAGTGTACCTAATAATATGGAAAGCCAGTTAAGGAAGTACGATTCACAGTAACTTCCCATGTCTCTTCCATGGACTATCACCAGAAGGAAAATACCAGAGTTCTTAGAGTAGGCAGCATCCTTTTACCCTAAGGTTCGGCACCGGCTCAGGTTTCTTTGAAAGCTACATTCTCACCACAGCAGAAGTAACCTAACACAACCTATAGTTACTATGTTTCAGGTTTACAAACAGTAACCAGATACCATAACCAGTTCAAGGAAGCTCTTACTGCAACAAGTAATCCTGCTCCTCCCTCTCCAACTGCAGCTCCAGATACCCTTTGCTTCCTACCATTCCAATCGGATGTCCATACTCACCCACAAGAGGTACTTGATAGACTGTCATCGTCTCATCCTTATACTCGGGCTCTGTATGTGGCCGCACAACTAGCAACAAGATAGTTAAAACATTAGACATCAGCATGGCTATTAATCCCTCCAAAGCAAGTATTAACCAGTTATTACAAACAGATGCCTCAGACTCCAGGATTGTTGATAAAGCAGCCTGGAAATTAGACACGTTTTAACAAACACATTCAGGAGCATGCATCTCACAGGAGCTACTCAGGCAGTTTCCTCAGGCCAGATGCTGAAATTCTCCACTACTACAGAGACAAATATATAGGACTTCAAGAGAAAGCAATTATACTCACAACTGCTCTAAGCAGCAGAGATTAAAACAATTCATCCCTGCACATCTCTGAACAGGCCAGGGTTTCTGTGGCCTCTGTTCTTTTTACAAGTTTCTATTCTGCCTTTATACAATCCCAAGGCAGTGCTTAAAGCAGGGGCAGCCCTACATCTGACTCTGTAGATAGCAGAGGTATTATATATTTATGAACCACTACTTACACTCTGAAGAATAAAACAAGCACTCACATAATCGCAAGTTGTTTTTGGTATGAAGTCAGTAGATGGCAAATGCTACACTGCAGCATCAAAAGGTTGATTATAATCAGACATCTTATTTACTTCACATAGTACATTAGGAAGTCGTACCTGAATTTGTAACATATGTAATGAATTAACAGCAATGGGATCAGGAGTGGATCTGTCACAAGTCTGTATCCAAACCAATAGTGGAAATCTGCATTGCATTCCCCCCCACCACAAATGAGCAGGGCACTGCAAGAAACCTGCTCAGTATGTTATAGCTCAGAAATGATGCTCCATTTAAATCAACTGCCTGCTCACAAGCATGGAGAAATCCCAGCAGCACAGGACCTCAGGGGCACACATACTAAGGTAGCTATGTGATCGCTCATTAAATTAATTACTGCATTAGAAGATGGGAGGGGGACAAATGCCATCACTCATTGTTTTTAAAAAGGTGATGAGGTTGGTCCTGGAAATTAATACAACTGAAGGGATGTAAATCCTCCGGCATCAGGGCATAAGCCAGCCATTGAGCTTCTCCTACATGCAAGTTAGTTTTTTTGTAGTTGTCCAGGTGGTTTTGTGCACCTTCTTCTGAAGAGTCTAGCATTGGCCTTTGTCACAGACAAGATAACGCACTAGTCAGACCAACAGCTGATCCATTATGGCAATTCATGTGTTGTATTCTTCTCTCTCCTCCCCTCCCCTGGAGGAGCTACCCCATAGCAAGAGTAAGGAAGCAATTACTCTTTGGGCCCAGTCAACCCTTGGCCTTTAGTTTCCAAAGATGCCCAACAATGAGAGCTGTGATAGTGAGATACATAGAGAGCTGTCTACCAGGAAGTGGACTGGAAACCCTTCATTTCACACAGGTCACCGAACAGCATGCTGGGTTTGAGCCCGTGACTTTGATGGGATAGGATCTGTTGCCCAGTCTCAATCCCTGAGCCAGACGGCTTGGTGCTTTCTTTTAAAACTAAGTTCTTATCAAGACATTACCAATGCGTTCCTGGTCCTGGAAAATGAGGTGCCAAGACAACCAAGCATTAGTGACTTCTGTTTTTTCTGATATGCAGGTAAACTAAGTGCATCTCCGTTTTGTCACCTGAAGCAGCTTGGAAACCAGACTCCAGAGGGATGCCAAAATAAATAGTTGGAAGAACTCATTCTCTTTTCATTTCTCAGAGGCTGCAGTGGCTACAGCTTGGAGCTTTGCCTCATAAGAGCACAGGAATGGCCATACTGGATCAGACAAATGGTCCATCTAACCCTTTATCATGTCTCTAACAGTGGCAAGTCCCAGAGCTACAGTTGAGTGATGCACCCAGTCTTCTCCTCCTAGCTTCTGGTAGTCAGTTTAGGGTTGCACCAAACATGGGTTACATCCCTGACCATTTTGACTAGCACCCATTGCTGGAACCCTCTCCCCTGAACTTATCTAGGTCTTTTTTTAAACCTAGTTATACTTTTGGCCGTCACTACATCATCTAGCAATGAGTTTCAAAGGTTAATTGTGTGCTGTATGGGAAAAAAAAACCCAAAAAAACCCCACCTCTTCCTCTTCTTTGTATTAAATCGGCTGCCTATTAATGTAATTTGGTGATCCCTGTATTTTGTATTGTGGGAGAGGATAAATAACACTTCTCTATTCACTTTTTCCATACCATTCATGATCATGTAGACCTCTATCGTAACCCTCCTTAATCATCTCTTTTGTAAGCACAACAGCCCTCATCTTTTTACTCTCCTCCTATGGGAGCCGATCCATACCCTCAATCATCTTTGTTGCCCTTTTCAAAACCTTTTCCAGTTGCACTATATACTTTTGAGATGCAGCAACAGAACTGGACACAGTATTCAAGGTGTGGGTGCACCATGGATTTTATACAGTAGCTTTATAACATTTTCTGTTTTATTTTCTATCCTCTTCCTAATAGGCCAAGTATGTTAGGAACTTTTTGACCGCTACTGGGCACTGAGCTAAAATTTTCAGAAAATCTTTCTTGAGTGGTCACAGATAATTTAGAACCCATAGCTGTACGCGTTCAGTTAGGATTATTTTTTCCCCAATGTTCATTACTTTGCACTTATCAACCCTGAATTTCATCTGTCATTTTGTTGCCCAGTCACCCTGTTTAGTGAGATCCCCCGTAACTCTCCACAGCCAGCTTCGGCCTTAACTATCTTGAATACTTTTGTATCAGCAGCAATCCTTGCCACTTCAACATAATCATAAATGATCTGGAAAGGAGTGGACAGTGAACAGAACAGGTCCCAGTATAGACCTTGGGGGACCTCGCTGTTGACCTCACTTCATTATGAAAAGTGACCATTTATTCCTACCCTGTGTTCCTTATCTTTTAAGAAGTTACTGATCCATGAGAGGACCCTCCCTCTTATCCCATGACTGCATGTTTTGCTTAAGAGCCATTAGAGAGGGATAATGTCAAAGGCTTTCTGTACTGTCCGCATCACCCTGGGCCACATGTTTGTTGACCCCCTCAGAGAATTCTATTAGATTGGTGAGGCATTATTTCCTTTTATAAGAGCCATGTTGACTCTTTCCCAACAAATCATATTTATTTATCGGTCTGATCATTCTGTTCTTTACTATAGTTTCTGCCAATTTGCCCAATACTGAAGTTAGACTTACCAGCTTGTAATTGCCAGGATCACCTCTGGAGTCAGCTTTACATTAGCTACCTTCCAGTCATCAGGTACAGAGGCTTGTTTCAGGAATAGGTTATATACTAATTAGTAGTGCAATTTCACATTTGAGCTCCTTCAGAACTCTTGGGTGAAACCCTCTGCTCCTGGTGACTGATCAATTAAACTAATTTTTTTCCCCCCCTAAAACCTCTTCTACTGAGGCATTTAAGCAGCAATGGTCTTAAATTACAGCAAGGGTGGTTTTGGTTGGACCTTAGGAAAAACTTCCTGTCAGGGTAGTGAAGCAGTGGAATAAACTGCCCAAGGAAGTTGTGGAATCTCTGTCATTGAAGATTTTTAAGAGCAGGTTAGACAAACACCCGTCAGGGATGATCTGGATAATACTTAATCCTGCCATTAGTGGACTGGACTAGATGCTCTCTCGACGTCCCTTCCAGTCTTAGGATAGTATGATCAATGTGGGACAGCTGTGATGTGGGTATCTCCCCCACATCCTCTGCAGTGAAGACTGATTAAATGAATTCATTTAGCTTCTCTGCAATGGCCTCGTCATCCTTGAGAGCTCCTTTAATACCTCGCAAGGCTGCTGTTTGGACAGACAGACATGCAACAATAAGGTGTAGACATTGGAGACAGTAAGTGCACACGGATGAGTGCTGTACATACCCAGGTCTATTCCTTTCAGCGACCCAGAAAACACTTTGATAGCTTCCAGGTAGTTTTGCTGAAAAAAATATTAATTTAAAAAAAAAAAAAAAAAAAGACAAGGTGAAAAATCACCACTTAAAGAGGTCTTTGCCTGCTTATTACTCAGATTAGGTAACTTTTTCAAGCAAAGGTTCACATCTAATGAAATAAGATTTTCTCTCAGGTGCAGAGAAGCTCAACTCGAGCTAGGAGAAAGAAAAAAAAATGGACCCCACCCTATACCTTGTACCTGTTTCACCAAAATATCTCTGTTCATCTTTAAGAGAAGTCAGTATGTCCCTGTATCAACTTCGGGGAGCGTGTTTATACCTAACTTGGGGTATTGGTGTGTTCTGGCACCATCCTTCTGGAATGTGTTCATGCAAGTATCCAGTGCTTTGCACTTCTTAAGAGTGTTTTGTGTTTTTGCAAAAAAACCAGCCATGTTCTCACCGAGTTTATGTACCAGACAGTGAATCTGCAAAGCAGGCATCTACTTTGTAAGAGAGCCTGACACCATGCCCCAGGCTCGCTCTTTCTACTACGGGGAGAAAAATGGACACTATATTTCTTCTTACTATATTAGTCCACCACAGAAGTACATTCAGTTTTGTACATTAGTTTAGGACAGTGTCTCCCTGGAACTGACATATGGTTCTAGCAGCTGCAGAATGAGCAAGCTGGCCAGAGATCTCTAGCAAGTTCTCCCGCCTAGCAAGCGCTTTCTTTTTGGGACAGAGGTTAGAAAAAAAAGAAGGTCAAAGAGAAGAGCATCCCGACAAGTGGACAATCACTAAATACCCATAGATACTGTAAGAAAAATTCAATGCTGACAAGAGGAACCAACAGCCCAGATACTGAGACCAGCATTGGATCTATGTAGCCAGTGCCTCCTGCCAGCACAGCAGATTTAGAACTTGTTCAGATACTTGCAGAGACCTCTAATCACTGCTTTAAAAAGGCACATCCAGAAAAACTGCCCCATCATACTGTTTAGGGAAACAGGTGAAGGGCTGTTCCATCTACTAGTGAGCCATTTGCAGACAAGTGGCAGCAGTTTGCTGCTGCCTAGAGCGGTTTTCAATCGGTGCAACTCACAAGTGAGCTGTACACACTGTGAAGACAGCCCCAAAAGCAGAACCAAACAATTACAGGGTGGCGCTTCTTCAGTTAGAGCAACACCTCACAGAAGGAGCATTTTACAAGGTCACTCAGCACCTAGCAACAGCTCTTCACTCACAGGCTAATGTCTGGGACTCTTAAAAAGAGGGTCCCCACTTTCCAAAGAAAACAGCTACTCACCAGCTGTGGTGGGCCTGAGAGAACACACTTTGGGAGCCCCGTTTCCTTTAAGGTGAGAATCATTCCTGAAAGAGAGCAGGGAGAGTGCAGCTTTGGAAACAGTCTTCATCACAAACCCCCGGAAGTGCCTTCACAGCAAAGACTGTAATTCACTTTCCACTTTCTTCACAAGGAGATGTCACGCCCTGTGATTAAGGTCCTGGTCTGAGACTCAGGACAGCTGGGTCGAGTCCTTGACTCTGCTTTGCGTGACCTTGAGCAAGTCACTTCTCTTTGCACCCAGATCCCCATCTGTAAAACAAGGACCACCTCACAGGGATGTTGGGAGGATAAATCCATAAATGTTGGGAAGGCACACAGGTGCTACAGGGATGGGAATTACACTAGAGGAATGTGCTGTAGGGGAAAGTAATTTAGAGTCCCAATTTTGGGAAGTTTATAATCATTTACTTCTGAAACAGCCTTCGGCTCTCCTTTGCAGTGAAGAAACCTACCAACAAAGGGGAAATTGACTAGTAAAGGGAAACAGAATCTGATTATATACAAAGTGCTAACACGCAAAGTAAATTGACAGAGTAGAAAGACAATTTCCCCCTCTCTTTTCCTGTTAGGGGAATCTTTGGTACTACTAGCAACTAAAGTAGGAAAGTTTAGATAGACGTGACATTTTGAGAACAATTTACCACCTTAGTTGGTCTGGTACGAGCATGAAAGCTACCTTACAAGAACAGATTAAGCCATATTGCAGTTGGGTGCTGGATAAGGAAACAAACCAGCTCAGTTTAATAACAGACTCCACCAAGATATTAATTGGCCAAGCTTGTGAGTCCATATGCTCAATTTAAAAGTCTCCTCTGTCTGTAACATCTCTGTATGAACACCACAGCTGATCAAATCCAAAACTTCTAGAAATATTCTAGGCATCAGTGAGTGGGCAGGACCCTTTTTATGGAGGGGAGGGAAAGAAAGAAGGGGAGAAGAACCAGAAAACCAAAACTGGGAAAACAAAATACATGAAGCCCTCACCAGCTCTTTAGCAGAGCCACAGCTGATGACACTCAATGCTTTTTAGCGTAATAGTAGTATTTCATCTCTTCCTAAACATCCAATACAGCTTAATTAATATGTTACAGGGAGAAGGGGCACCGATGGTGTGGGAAGGTCATACAGAACTCCTGTCATAGGGCAAGAATGGGGGATCCTGGAATAGGTGAAGGTAAAAATGGGTGAGACTGGGGGACCCTGCAACAGGGGAAAGAGGAAAATCAAATGCACATAGAACCTCTGCAATGGGGGTGCACACAGAGCTGCCATCATGGGGGAGAATGGGGGTAACACAACCTGTGGTGGGAGGGCAATTGGAAGAACCCAGTATGGGGGACAGGGCACATGCAGAGGCCTTGCTATGGTGGTAAAAGGAAAATGGAGGCACACACAGAGCTCCTTGCATAGGGGGAGAATGGGAGAGCACCCAGAACTCCTGCCAGAGGGAGACTGTGGGAGCTGCAGGGAGCTCCTGAAATAGAGGGAACTGTGAGGGACGCACACAGGGAGCTTGCTGTAGGGATATGAAGGGAGGCAAGCAGCTCCTAGTATATGCAATAAACCCAGTCTAAATAAGCTACAAAGTGTGCACCTCCAGTCCCACTTACCAGACAAACCACCAACATTCGCCCAGTTCATTCTGGTCAGAAAGATGTTGTCTAAACGAGCTACTTTTAACCTGAGAAGAGAAAGGTTTGGATTATGGAATAACTGAAATGCAACCTGTATGTTGTTACAGCTTCTTTCCTTTAACAACACAGTAAGAACACTTACTTGTGTTCCTGCATAAGGCGCTGGACCCCTTCCCCGCAGTTAAAGAGATATCTGGAATGAGATTAGAACTCTTATTAGAGGAAAGATCACATTTTTATATTAAAAGTAGCTTACTTTTGCCCCACTTTAAGAAGAAAGCTCAGCACAAGGATGGGTATAAATCCTGCAGCACTGATAGGGCAGCACAGATACCTGGTTGGTCTAGTGTACTGTCCTGCTTTTGGGAGCCAGCAACCTCCACAGGGGCAGGGACACTTCACCTGAGGGCAGGTTAGCTTGCAACGGCCCACAGAAAGAACAGGAGTACTTGTGGCACCTTAGAGACTAACAAATTTATTAGAGCATAAGCATCCAAAGAAGCGGGCAGTAGCCCACGAAAGCTTATGCTAATAAATTTGTTAGTCTCTAAGGTGCCACAAGTACTCCTGTTCTTTTTGCGGATACAGACTAACACCGCTGCTACTCTGAAAACTGCCCACGGGGGGTCTAGAGGGGCTAAGTCTGATACAGGCCAGGAGGCGTGTAAGGCCAGGTAGCGCTACCGGTACGATGCCGAGCTCATGGCCGGCAGGAAGAGCCGGGGCCGGGCGCCACCCGCGGTTTAGTGGGGTGGGGAGCGCCTCCTCACTGCCCCCCGGTGACGCTACTAGGCGCAGCCAGCGACGCGGGGAAGGCAGGCGGCCCAGGCCGGCCTGGGTAGCGAGAGCCCAACGGGCAGCTACCCAGACTGCCCCCCGCACTGACCGGTTGTACTCAGAGAAGACGTAGAGCGCGGCGCCCGAGTCCCGGTTCCCAGCCGCCGCGACCTGCACGTAGACGATGCTAGGTCCGGGCGCGCCCAACTCCGAGCTCCACCGCTTCTCCCGGGCCCGCAGGTGCCGCAAAGGGTCCTTGGGCGGCCGGGGCCGGCGCGGCGGAGCAGGGCCCCCGGACATGGCGCGGCGGAGCGGAGTCCAGCGGCAATGCAGCCTCAGCCGCAGCCCCAGTAAACAGCCCCACATTCAGCAGCTACGGTGCCTCTAGCCCGGCCTCCTCCACACGTGCCCTCCGACCGGCGTCACTCCCCTCGCACGTGACACACATGGACCAATCCCGCCGCGCTCACCTCAACCACGGCGCACCTGTAGCCAATAAACATTCGCCATCGAGCCCAGGATTCCCTCTCATGTGACACCGCCGCCCAATCGAAATCAGTGACACCGCCGCCCAATCGAAATCAAGTATTCCCCTATTTCCCTTACCTGACAGTGATCAGCTAATGAGAATTCAACATCCGCGTGTCACATCCCAAGCAATCGGCTTTCAGTAGCCAGCCACGCGCCCCTGTCATATGACACAGGCTGGCCAATAGGATGTGCTATTTCACGTCTCGAGGATCGTCACATGGCTAAGGGATTATTGACAGGGATTAGCTTCCCCTCCGTTTGTGGGTTGCTGTTGGCAGCGCCCTGCGACACTGGCCCGGAGGGGGGCGGCTTTCGAAATGCGCCTGCGCGAGGCTGGTCCCCCAGGCGGAGTTCGTGGGGAGCTGGAGGAGCGCGCACGCTGCCCCGGCCGGGCTGTTGGCCCCTGGCGTGTCCCGACCGCAACCGCGTGCACCAGGCCTGACGCGGATCCCGAAGTGCGGTGCCGCGAGCGTGTCTCTGGCCCGGCCCCGGGCGGGGGGCTGCGCGTGCTGCGGTGTCGGTACGGTGGGAGGGGGCGGCTGGTCCCGGCCGGTTTTGGGCGCGTGGCCCCAACCCGACCAGTTACAGTCCCCGCGCCTTCGAACCGCCATTCCCGGGGTTCAGTCCCGCGCTTGCGGCGCTCACAGAGAGCTAATAAAGGGCCCCGACGGCCGCCAGCTGCAGCGAGGGCTCGGCGAGGATTGGCAGCAGGCCTCGTCACTAGACCAGCGTGTCTCGGCCGTTTCAGGGCCGCAAGCCCGGACTGGAAGTGCATTTTCCTGGCCTCCTTAGAGTGGGGGCTGGTCTACACAGGGGTCAATGTAAGATAGGCAATTTCAGCTACGTGAATAGCGTAGCTGAAGTCGACGTATCTTAGATCGACTTACTTCCGGTCCTCGTGGCACGGGATCAATGGCCGTGGCTCCCATGTCGACTCCGCTACCGCCACTTGCCCTGGTGTAGTTCCAGGTCGACGGGAGCACGTTTGGGGATTGATATATCGCGTCTAGATGAGACATACCCAGAGTGTAAAAGAATAAAGCCAGTGTTAGCGTGCGTATCTCCAAAGGCTGGCCGAGAATACCTGACCTTGAAGGATCAGGGCATGGTCAAGTGAGGTTTCCCTTCCCTTCTAATAACATTTTCATTGCCTCACACCCCCAACTGCATTTCCTGACCTCTTTCTCCCCCCCCCCCCCCCCACCTCCTTGAGTAAAAGTGCACTACACCAATAAGCCGCTGTCTTGTAAGATAAATCATACTCTGATGACCTCTGGAATGGTTTTCCTTTTCTGCCAACCTTTTTGTGCAATGGTTTCTCAGGATTGTCAATTCCCCAAGTGAACCTTCTGTGAAAGGAGCAGAGCTTTTCAGAACTGTACAGCTGAGAGTGATGGGAGAGTTGGTCAGTTCTTTGCAGCCTCAGTTTTCTTTTTGTCAGTGCATACAGTGAAACCCCATTATAATGTAATGTTTGGGGTCCATAAAATTCCATCGCAATAAATGCGGGGCCGTGATATAGCGGGGTTTCAAGCCAGTCAGTTTAAGTCAGTGGTCCCCAACGCAGTGCATTGATGTGCATCGCCTAGTGCTTAGTGCCCATCAGGGGAGAGAAGTCGCGGCCCCGTGCCTGCCAGGGACAGTGAGCACCGGCGCCCGCAGCCTCAGCGTTCTCTGTCCCCGGCAAGCATAGGGCTGCAGCTTCTCTCCCCTGCCAGGCACTAGGTGGGGGCACATCAATGTCCTGGCGGGCGCTATGGCGTTGGGGACCACTGGTATTAGGCCTTAAAGGGGAGCCAACTTATGATCGTGTTATATGTGATTTCGCGTTAAGGTGGGGCGCGTTATTGCGAGGTTTGACTGTATTTCATCCTAGTCACTGATTACACTGCTCTACAGCCAAAATGCTTCTGAAATAAATTTACGCAAAAGAATTAATGGACACAAATCTGACATCAGGAATCATAATACTCAAAAACCAGTGGGAGAACACTTTAACCTGTCTGGCCATTCAATGACAGACCTGCGGGTGGCTATCTTGCAACAGAAAAACTTAAAAAACAGACTCCAACGAGAGACTGTTGAGCTGGAATTGATATGCAAACTAGATACAATCAACTCAGGATTGAACAAGGACTGGGAATGGCTGAGCCATTACAAACATTGAATCTATCTCCCCTTGTAAGTATTCTCACACTTCTTATCAAACTGTCTGTACTGGGCTATCTTGATTATCACTTCAAACGTTTTTTTCTCTTACTTAATTGGCCTCTCAGAGTTGGTAAGACAACTCCCACCTGTTCATGCTCTCTGTATGTGTGTATATATATATCTCCTCAATATATGTTCCACTCTATATGCATCCGAAGAAGTGGGCTGTAGCCCACGAAAGCTTATGCTCTAATAAATTTGTTAGTCTCTAAGGCTAGGTCTACACTACCCGCCTGAATCGGCGGGTAGAAATCGACCTCTCGGGGATCGATTTATAGCGTCCCATCGGGACGCGACAATCGATCCCCGAATCGGCGCTCTTACTCCACCAGCGGAGGTGGGAGTAAGCGCCACCGACAGAAAGCCGCAGAAGTCGATTTTGCCGCCGTCCTCACAGCGGGGTAAGTCGGCTGCGATACGTCAAATTCAGCTACGCTATTCACGTAGCTGAATTTGCGTATCTTAAATCGACTCCCCCCTGTAGTGTAGATGTACCCTAAGGTGCCACAAGTACTCCTGTTCTTTTTGCGGATACAGACTAACATGGCTGCTACTCTGAAACATTTGATATATCTGTTGTTTCATCCAACTGGACTGCAAATAAACTGGATTGCAATCGAGAGATCAGCTGTGCCTTGATATTTTCTGACATGTCAGATATTTGGCAGCTGACTATGTTGTTTTAACTTCTTTGCCACACCGTCACAAGCATCATCCTGCAAATGTCAATTGCAGCTGGGAGAATCAGTTCTTCCCAGGGGTGGCTCCAGGCACCAATGCACCAAGCGCGTGCCTGGGGCGGCAAGATGAGGGGGCGGCCTGCCAGTCGCTGTGAGGGCGATAGTCAGGCTGCCTTCGGCAGCGTGCCTGCGGGAGGTCTACCGGTCCCGCGGTTTCAGCGGCGGGTACGCTGAAGGCGTGGGACCGGTGGACCTCCCTCAGGCATACCGCCGAAGGCTGCCTCACTGCCGTTCTTGGGGCGGCAAAATACATAGAGCCGCCCCTGGTTCTTCCCCAGTTTTTGTAAGTCTTTTTATTCTTGGCAATGTGGTATGTAACTTGATATGCTTTTAAAGCACTTGTGGAATAGATACCACATTTTTCATTTTGTTTTTTTGTTTATTAATTTCTTGTAGCTTTCATTCGAAAAAATCTCTGTTCTTTCCTACCAAATCACCATGTTTTGTTTCTAAATGGTGTCTTAATTTTGTTGGCTTCAGGCTATCATGTGCTAAAGTTACTGCACAGACTACACATAGATTTCTCCATTAACTGCAATGGAAGTGAAACTAAAATCCATATATGCTTCATCATATTTTATTGTTTTTGCAGATTTTTTCTTTGTATAGACTTTAGCCATTTCAGCTTCTGGCTTTTGTTTTGGAACAGTAACATCTTCTGTCAGTAAGTACCAATCCATTTTTCACCACGCAATGATATGAAAAAATATCAAACTCACAAGTAAAGTAAGCACTACACAACTGCTTGTTGTAAGGACAGCATATGATACTAAATTGGAAGGCGGGAAAGGTAGATGTTTCTATAGAAATGATTGGATGGGGGTGTGGCCTTCCATTGTCAACCCTGGGGTGGCTGGTGCCAAGGGGTCCTGCACCTTCTGGACGTTCCTCCAATCCCCCCCACACCCCGGTGGGGTGTGCCCACACTTTGAAAACTTGTGTTTTACAAACTGAATTTAAGAATTTTTCTAACCATTCAAAAATCATAAAATCGTAGGACTGGAAGAGACCCCATCCGGAACCGCTTTCATTTGGCCAAATAGACCACTCCGGTAGAGGGCATTCTACGTTTGAAGAGGATGAAGGCACAATCGGCCAAATTAGACTACCTGTGTGCATGCAGCTATGTTACCTAGCAACCTCTGGCAAACTTGGGCTGTGGTTGAGGGTTGAGACTGCAGTTCCAGACATAGGTGGCAAATTGCATGGAATTGGTCAGTTGTCAGAAATGCTCGTCAACTTGATTCTTTGAGTTGGAATCAATGTTGACTTCCTGCTGTTTAGGATGAAACTTTTTTTGAAGTTAAATGCTACTGTGGTAGGGTTTTTTGGTATTTTCCCTCCCACAAGGATGTTACATTTAATTACATTATGATCACTATCATAGGTGCTGACTTTTATTTTTTTTGGGGTGCTCCATCCCCACTCCTCCCAGAGGCCCTGCCCCCACTCTGGCCCTTCTCCTGAGGCCCCACCCTCACTCTGCCTCTTCCCGCCCCTGCTCTGCCTCCTCCTGGAGGCCCCAACCTACCTGCTGCTCTCTGGCCTCCCCCAAGCCTCTTTCCCAGCCGCCCAGCAGCTGATGGGTGGGGCCCCAATGAACAGTTGTGGCTGGGGGGTGCTGAGCACCCACTATTTTTTTCTGTGGGTGCTCCAGCCCTGGAGCACCCACAGAGTCTGTGCCTGTGGTCACTATTACTAAGAGGTTCAGCTATATTCACCTCTTGGACCATATTCTGTGCTCCATATAGGACTAAATCTAGAATTGCTTTTCTCCTTGTGGGTTCCAGGACTAGTTACTCTAAGGAGCAGTCATTAATGATGTCTAGAAACTTTATTTCAGCATCCCATCCTGAAGTGACATGTACCCAGTCAATATAGGGATAGCTGAAATCCCCTATTATTACTGATTTTTCTATTGTTATAGGCTCTCTCAGTTCCTGGAACATTTCACAATCACCGTCCCATGCTGGTCAAGTAGCCGGTAGTATATTCCTACTGCGATACTTCTAGCATTTGTATACAAGCCCTTATTAAGTATGTCACGCTTTAGTTGTCTGCCTTCAAGTGATGTAATTGAATGGGACTCTTTCATTTGACTGTTTCTCTTCAGTTCTTACCTTTACTTTATCAACTTCTATCCTCTCCTCTTTACTAGGATATAGAGAATCCCTGTTAATAGGTCCTCCCCTAAGGGATGTCTCTGTCTGAACAGTATGCTCCTCTGCACAGTTGGCTTTCCCCCAGCCCTTCATTTAAAAACTGCTTTATGACCTTTTTAATTTTACATGCCAGCAATCTGGTTCTGTTTTGGTTTAGGTGGAGCACATCCTTCTTGTGTAAGCTTCTCCTTTCCCCAAAGGTTCCCCAGTTCATAATAAACCTAAAATCTTCCTCCCAACCCCATTGTTTCATCCACACATTGAGACCCCACTGTTCTGCCTGGTCTTCTTCTCTTACCTAGAAAATTACATTTGGCCTCCAGGACCTCTTTTCTACCTTTTTCTATGTCATTGGTGCCTCCGTGTAAACCAACTACTGGCTCTTCTCCAACACTACACATAAGTCTATCTAGATGTCTCGAGAGATCCGCAGCCTTTGCACCAGGCAGGCAAGTCACCATGCAGTTCTGGTCATCACAAATTCAGCTATTTATGTTTCTTATGATCAAATCCCCCATAACTATTACCTGTCTCTTCCTAATAACTGGAGTTCCCTCCCCCGGAGAGGTATTCTCAGTGCGAGAGGATACCATGACATTATCTGGAAGGAGGGACCCAACTATGGGATCGTTTCTCTCTACTCCAGTTGGATGTTTTCCTTCCCTGAGACTTTTACCCTCCTTAACAGCACAGAGGCTGTCAGACCGGGACTGGGACCATTCTACTGTGTCCCGGAAAGTCTCCTCTATGTACTTCTGTCTTCCTTAGCTCCTCCAGTTCAACCACTCTTGTCTCCTGAGGCCATACTTGGTCTCTGAGGGCAAGGAGCTCCTTGCACCAAATGCATGCACACACACACCCTCTGCACACAAGGCAAGTAATCGTACTGTGCAATGAACTGGATAGCCCCCACTCTGCTGCTGGACTTCTACCTGCATTATTTTTACTTGTGCATCTTGTTGTTGTATTGTACTGTTAAGCCACTAGCTGGCACAGTGTGTAAAATTACCTTATTTAAGTTAACTTCAGCCACACCTGGCAGAGCATTAAAAGATCTTATGATGAACCCATCTGGTGTGTACCTTGCTCAGAAGGAAACTCTGCAGCCAGCCCATATCTGGTTGAACTCTGACTGACGATGGGGAGGAAGGTCTGATCAGAACCTGTGAACCAGCCAGGGGAGCCCCGGAACTCTTCAAGAGAAAAAGGATTGGGCCCACTGAGAGTGGGACCCTGTTTCCCCGCCCCACACACACACACCCAACTGCCCAGGACTTACCATCACCATCCTGACCCCAGAAGCAGCAGCAAGGGAAGCCTTCTGAGACAAGCAAGCAGCTTCTTCCTGCCTCAGGAATCCAACTCAGCTTACGGAGAATCATAGTTACTCCTGCCATTTACCCATAGTTCAGTGAATTTCTTCACTTTGACCTCCAAAGCACTGTGCAGAAAACATTGTGTCAGCTGTGTTTTAATTAGACAGTTGGATTCCCCTGGTCTGCACCAATTCTAAGTCAGCTGCTAGGTGCCTGCCGAGGCAGAATGGTCTGTTCCCCTCCCCGATGGAGGGGGAGAGGTGTGGTATGCCTGGTGCACCTGTGTTGATCCACAGGCAAAGGCTGGCTCAAGTCCAGAGTTGCTGCCACCCAAACCCAGCCCTGCTTCAAACCGCAGCCCAAATGACCTTAGAGACAATCCTTATCCCTAAGTTACAGATCTGGTTTGCCAACTTCCCTTACCTTATCGACTTTAAGGCCAAAAGGGACCATTATGATCATCTAGTCTGACTTGCACATTGCAGGCCACAGAACCTCACCCACCCACTCCTGTCATAGGCCCAGAATCTCTAACTGAGTTACTGACATTCTCTAATCATGGTTTAAAGACTTCAAGTTACAAAGAGTCCACGATTTACACAATTAGTTCAAACCAGCAAGTGACCTGTGCCCCATGCTGCAGTGGAAGGTGAACCCCCTTCTCTGCCAATCTGACCTGGGGAAAGTTCCATCCCAACTCCAAATATGGTGATCAGTTAGACCCTGAGCATGTGCGAGAGACCCAAGAGCCAGAAACCTGAGAGACAAATTTCTATAGTAACTCAGAGCCCTCTCCCTCTAGTGTCCTATCACCAGCCATTGGAAATATTTGATACTAGCCGTCACAGATCTGCTACATGCCATTGTAGGCAGTCCCTACAGGCCTGTAGTTTCCTGAATCACATTTCCATCCCCCTTTCTTAAAAATAAGTACTATATTTGAAACTTGCCAGTCATAGGGTATGACCCCTGAGTTTACATATTAATTGAAAATCCTTGCCGGTGGGCTTGCAATTTCATGTGCCAGTTCCTTTAATATTTATAGATGGAGATTATCTCCTCCCCCCGCCCCCAGTTTAGTCTCATTAAACTGTTTGACTTCCACCTCAGAAGTGGTAACTTCTACTTCCCTATCCTCACTTCCATTAGCCACCCTGCCGCTACCCCAAGCTCCTCATTACCTTACTAAAAACTGAGGCAAAATATTCATTTAGGTTTTGAGTCAAGCCTAGATTATCTTTAATCTCCACCCCCTCTTCAGTGCTTAGTGGACCCACTTCTTTCCTTGTTTTCTTATTATTTATATAGCTATAGAACCTTTTCTTTTTCATTTTAATTCCCTTTGCAAGGTCAATTCTGCTTGGCTCTTGGCAGTTCTCACTTTGTCCCTACACTTTCTGGCCCCCAAGATGTAGCTTTCCTTGTTGATCCATCCCACCTTGCATTCCTTGTAGGCTTTCTGCTTTCCCTTAATCACCTGTTTGAGCTGTTTCATCCAGCTTGGTCTGCAACCCTTTCCTATGCATTTCCTCCCTCCCCCCTTGTTCAGGATGCAGGCTTCAGATAGTTTCTGCAACTTTGACTTAAAGTAATTCCAAACCTCCTCCACATTCAGATCCTTGAGTTCTTCATTCCAGTCCAGTGGTGCTGGAACACTTTTTATAGTGGGGGTGCTGAAAGCCAGCAAAACTGTAAAGTAGTGGTCCCCAAACTTTTTACCTTGTGACTTCCCTTACCCCTGTCTGTTCCCACCCACCCACCCACCCACACTCCCCAGAGCTGGGGCTGGGGGACGATGACATGGACATGGATAAGGGTGCCGAGGCTGGGGCCACAGCTGGGGGTGGGCACGGAGTCCTGGGTGTGGGGCCATCAGCTGGGACCATGGGCACAGGGCCAGCAGCAGAACCGGGGCCAGGAGCAGAGCCCCGCATGCGAGGCCAGCAAGGAGCCAGGGCCAGGAGCAGAGCCCTGGGCGGGGGGCCGATAGCCAGGACCCCACGTGCGGGGCCAGGAGCAGAGCCCTGGGCACGGGACCGGTAGCTGGGGCCAGCAGCTGGAGCCAGGGCCAAGAGCAGTGCTGGGTGGTGTTCCCTTTCCAACGTCCCTGTGGGCTGGCCCAGACCCCAACCGTGCCCCCCTGAACATTGCTTGGCACCCCCCCTTGGGGCACGCCCCACAGATTGGAGACTTCTAAGTTATTATTTTAAAGTATGTTAAGAAAATGAAGCCAACATCTATCTATCTATCTATGCAGTTAAATAGCTGAACATAAAAATGACTTGTTTACTTAAAAAAAACCAAAACCCTGGCACTGTCAATGGCCAGTCAGAAGGCTCCAAAGGTGGACTTGCGCTCCAGTGGCATGCTGCTGAATTTTTTCATGAGGGAATGAATATCTAGTGCATCCAGAATGTCACTGTGTACGTCCATTAGAGATTAGAGCAAGGTGTGTTGGGTTCTTCTGGGTCATTGTGCTACATATCCAAGTGTTAAGGTGAAAAATATCACTCTGACTCAGCAACTGACACTGGTAAATACAAGCTAAGTTTAATGAAATTTTCCATTTCTTTAAAGAGTTCCCTTGTTTGGGCTGTAGAGTTCCAAAAAAATGCTGCAATCTCTGGAATGACTTTTCTTTGGTGAGATCACCCAGCATTATTAACTGCACGTAAAGTTTGGATTTATGAAATTGATGTGGAAGGTGAAGTTGAGAGTTTGCCTCGACATCTACAGAGCTTATCTTGCCCGTGCTGCATCAATAAGAATTTTCTCCCTGTATGCTGCAGTTTTCATTCCATCCTGGTCGACACGTCGCTGTAGTTCAGCCTTTACCAAATCCAGGGCTTCGTAAAATTCTTGGTTCCGTAGCATTTCATTTGTTTCAGACACGTCTTCTACTTCAGTAGTTTGGTGAAAGAGAGCTGGTGTTTGCTAAGCCTAGTTTTAGGCTATGGAATCTTTAGCTTGTTCTTGGCTGCATAGTAATTCATTTTGGTCATCATCTCCTGAACTGTGGCATCCTGTCTTAGTATACTTATCCATTCTGCTAACAATTGTACACATTCAAATGCTCCAAGTGCACTTGCATTACCACTCTGAAGGCCTTTAGCTAATGTTTCACTGGGTCCAAATACAGCTTTGCAAGCACAAACTGAAGTATGTCCTTGCATTTTTAGCTTGTTTGAAAAGCCCGGCTATCTTGCTCACATTTCGCTTCTAACACTGCTGTCCTACTGAAGGGTTAGCAGGGTCTCCAGGAGTACACTAAGTGGAGCAAACCCAGGAGACTGCTACTGTACAAACACACCACCTAGTGGGGCACAGACCTAAAATATTGCACACTGCTTCACGGCAGCCAAAGACAGATTCATAATGTGTTTATGCTTTGCAGATTCTCAAATAAGAACAGACACATCCTGAACAAAGTTTAGTGTGTCTGCCACAAGATGTACTTCCTGGACCACCTCTTGCAGAACAATATCCAGTGAATGGTTATTACAGTGAACAAACAGTGAATCTGGGTATAGGCACTGTCTCCGTGGGTGCTCCAGGGCTGAAGCACCCATGGGGAAAAAATGGTGGGTGCTGAGCACCCACTGCCAGCCCCCCTATCAGCTCCCCCCTTTCCCTCCCAGTGCTTCTCGCCTGCCGGTGGGCCCCGCCAATCAGCACCTCCCCCTCCCTCCCATACCTCCCGCCTGCCATAATCAGCTGTTTCGCAGTGTGCAGGAGGCTCTGGTGGGGAGGAGTAGGGATGGGGCATGCTTGGGGTAGGGGTTGGATGGGGGCGGGAAGAGGTGAGGTGGGGGTGAGGGCTTGGGGGAAGGGGTGGAGTGAGGGCAGGGCCTGGGGCAGAGCGAGGGGTCGAGCACCCCCTGGCACATTGGAAAGTCAGCACCAGTGAATCAGGATATATTTCTTTTAAGTCGGGATTGCACACCCGAGACCCGACCAGTCATGTTGCTTGCGCCATCAAAACAATAACTCTGCAGACATTCAGGAAGCAGATTCCATCAAAAGAAAACATCTTTGATACACAAAAATAAAGTTTTTGCTGTAGTGTTGGGCACATTGTAAAATCCCAGAAAATTACTTTGTACATTAAGGGTTTTATCTGTAAACTGCAAGTTACATGGAAACTGCTCACATGTACTTATATCTGTCATTCCATCTGCAGTCAGTCCGAAGAATGGACTTCCTAGGGCTTGTGACACTATTTTCCACTGAATTGCATGAGCAAAAAGTTCAATAATCTCATTGTGGATAGTGTCCGATATCCAGTTGTCATGTCTGTGTAGCCATTCTCTAGCAGTGAGTTCAGTGTATGTCCATTCTAACATTAGCTGCCAGAATACTCCATCATGATTTTTGTGGCTTCTAAAAGGCAATCCCTGATGACCAAGGAACTTGATGGACCAAACAACAGTTCTAACACAGTTCTTGCAGTGTTTTTGTTCTTTGGCAACACAATCTGGCAGAAGAGCATTAATGGGTGTACAACCAAGCCCGGCAATCTTCTTCACAGCTTCTGTGTGAAAGTGTGATTTTTCATGCCCCCTAAACGTTTCAGAAGCTTTCCACCAGTTTCAAAAGCCACCCCTAACAAAAGTAAATTCACGCCTGTCATTGATCAGTCTTTTCTCAGTTGCTTTTTATTTATCAGAGCAAATCATAGAATATCAGGGTTGGAAGGGACCTCAGGAGGTCATCTGGTCCAACCCCCTGCTCAAAGCAGGACCAATCCCCAAACAGATTTTTTCCCCAGATCCCTTTTAAACAGATAAAGCAAAGAACATGATCACTTCCCTTTATATAGTGTAGCCATGGCCATTTTTCAACCCAGCCAAACTGAAATCATCAGGTGAAATTTTCTATCCCAAAGCACCTTGTAGGAGAACTGTAGTCCCTTGGCTGAAAAGGCTGATCTGGCTGTGGTTTCTGGCTGAGGCAGACTGCTGGCGGGAATCACGGGATCCGCCTTCACTGGAATCGGGGAACTTGCATTGTTTGAATTACTGCTCAAACCAGCACCCCCCAGTTATCAGAATTTGTGATGAGCAGATTTTAGTTGGTGGTTCAGCTGAGTAATTAACAAAAAAGTCTGATATTCTTTTTTGTGACATTCTTGAATGATTACATGCCATGGACATGCCATACGTTAACAAATTTACACTTCAACTGCTATCTGACACTTGAGAGATTGCAACTATGTGATCTTCAAAATCTCCCGCGCCGCCCGCCCCTGCTGTGACAGACAGCAATGCAGCATTGATTTGATTGCTTTTGAACACACATAGACCCACAATAATAGACCAATGTGAAAAAGCACAATTCCCGCTCACTCCACAGGGGTGCAGTGCAGCACAGCTCCAGGATTCTCAAGAATCACGAAATGTTAACTTCTGACAGCCCCAGCAAACTTCACAGTGAAACCTGGGTGCAGCATCCCCCGCACCCTAGTTCCTGCACCTATGGTCCAGTCCACTTCACTGCTTTCCTTAATTTTTTTAAGTTTGCCCGTTTGAAATCAAGGACCCTAGTTGCAGATCTATTTTGTTTATCCTTCCATTTAGTTTAAACTGAATTAGCTCAGGATCATTCGAACCAAGGTTGCCCCCTACAACCAATTTTTCTACTACTCACTAATACCAAATCTAAAATGGGATCACCTCTTGTTGGTTTGGAGACTGTTTGGTGAAGAAATCTGTCAGCTGTCACATCCAGGAAAATCCGGGCCTTACTATTATTAGAAGCACTTGTCCTCCCATTTATTTCTGAAAAGTTGAAGTGCCCCATACAGTTACTGATATTAAAGAATAGAAGGAGAAGTACAGTCTTTTACATGAAATCTCACCACTTCTTCTTAATCCTGGGCTGGGGCAAGAGTCCTATCCACATAGTTGGACTGGGTGTCAGTCGCACCCAGTATTCTGCAGTGTCTTGTGTTGGGTTAACCAAATTCCCCCGAGCACATCCCCTCATTTTTATATACTTTAGTTTCAGAGGGGGCCACCCTCTGATTCTTACTGGACCTGTGCCAAGCAGGTCCTCAGATTTCGCTCTTAGTTTCTCTGTTGCTTCCATTGTTATCCAGTAGATGGTGCTAGTGTATAACAAAAACAACGAGGAGTCCTTGTGTCACTTTAGAGACTAACAAATTTATTTGAACATAAGCTTTCGTGGGCTAAAACCCACTTCATCAGATGCATGGAGTGAAAAAATACAGTAGATAGGTATAAATATACAGCACATGAAAAGTCGGAAGTTGCCTTACCAAGTGGGGGTCAGTGCTATCGAGGCCAGTTCCCAACAGTTGACAAGAAGGGGTGAATTTCAACAGAGGGAAAATTACTTTTTGTAGTGCTAATTCACTTTTTGTAATGGCCAATTCAATCAGGGTGGATGTGGCCCATTCCCAACAGTTGACAAGAAGGTGTGAGTATCAACAGAGGGAAAACTGACAGAGCCAGAAGGGTATCCAGAAGTCACCCACTACAGGACAGGTCCAATAAAGATAGTAACAGAATGCCACTAGCCAGTACCTACAGCCCCCAACTAAAACCTCTCCAGCACATGATCAAGGATCTACAACCTATCCTGGAGGACAATCCCTCACTCTCACAGACCTTGGGAGGCAGGCTAGTCTTTGCTTACAGACAGCCCCCTAACCTGAATCAAATACTCACCAGCAACTACACACCACACAACAGAAACACTAACCCAGGAACCAATCCCTGCAACAAACCCCATTGCCCACTCTGTCTGCATATCTATTCAAGGGACACCATCATAGGACCTAACCACATCAGCCAGATCATCAGGGGCTCATTCACCTGCACATCTACCAATGTGATATATGCCATCATGTGCCAGCAATGCCCCTCTGCCATGTACATTGGCCAAACCGGACAGTCTCTACGCAAAAAAATAAATGGACAGAAATCAGACATCAAGAATTGTAACATACAAAAACCAGTAGGAGAGCACTTCAATCTCCCTGGACACTCAATAACAGACTTAAAAGTGGCCATTCTTCAACAAAAAAAGTCGCCTAGGGGACTACAATTTGGGGGGCGGTGACCGCGGCGGTATTTCGGCGGCGGGACCTTCCACCACCTCTGTGGGGGGCAGCATTTCGGGGCAGGACCTTCCACCGCCTAGGGCGGCAGAAAAGATGGCAGCGCTCCTGTGTCCACTGATGAAAGTGTAAATGTAGAGGCAGTAGAAAAGGCAGCTGGCTGTGTTCTGCCCATAGGGTTGCCCCCCATCTGTTTTTCCCCTGGACAGTCTGGGTTTTGGCTTCTGTGTCCGGGTGCCACTTGACAAGCCCTGATGTATGGCTTTTGTGATCTGGGAGGAAAGAGGTGGAGCAGGGGTGGAGTCTTGGGGTAAGAGGTGGAGGAGGGGGCAGGGCCTCAGGGGTCCAGTTACCAGCCATTAGAAAGGTGGCAACCCTATGCCTGTGCCCACAGCAGGGATGCACAACAGGCAGAAGGACGTTGGTGTTGGCATCTGATCCTGCCTGCCATAGCAGGGCAACAAGTGGAGATGATCTGAGGACGGGGCACTCCCTAACTGGCATGCATTAATAGGGGCCTAGGACTTGCTTGCTGCTGGCATTGGCGCTGTAATGGTGGAGCTCTCTCTCCTGATCCCCAGCTGGATTTTCAGCCAGCACTTTTTTGGCATATTCTCCCTGCACCCGAGTGGCAGGTGCCGGTGCTTGGGGCCTGCTACCCAGGGCCTAGCAAGTTGCTCAGGTTTTCAGGAGCTCCCGAGGAAAGGCCTAATGTCTAGGTCCTGTTTGTCTCCATGTGTCAGGCTCTGAGTCAGGGGCTCTGACGTGTTGTCCTGTCATGTGGCTAGAAAACATCAGGCAGACGCCAGGCCTCTCATCCAGTGCCCTCTGCAAGCACCACATTGCCTTTAAAACTTCAGGCCCTGGTGCTAAGTGCAGATAAATATTCATGTATTAGGTGTCTTGCTCTGTAACTGCCATTGCCTTTTTGGCTTCTACATGCATTTAGCAAGCAGGCAGGGCACGTACCATGTGTACCGAGTGCTGGGCTGTGGAGATGGACAATGGCCGTCCCCCTATGCTGTGTAAAGATGGGGGAGCAGAGCACCTAGCAGACAGGAGCTTTCTGGAATCCAGGCTCTCAGGCCTTTGCTTACCCTGTGTCATAAGGCTATATTACTATCTAATTTCTCCCTAATGCTTCATCTTTTCAGCGGGTGAAGATCACATGTTGTAATCATCCCCAGCTTAGGGAGTTGTTAGGAAATCAAAGGGCCAGATGTTGCCCCAGGTTTGAAGGGGAAGCTTTGAAATAAGCCCCAGCTGGGCCATCAGTACTTAAAATCACACACGGTAATGCAGAGCTTGGTTAACTGCTGTGATAGCATCACTGTGTCAGAAGAGAGATTTAAAGCAATATCCCGATAGATACCCTGAGTGGACAAGGGGGATGGTTAACGCTGAGACTTTCCCCCAGGTGACACTGATATTTCCGTTTGTTTGCTAACACAGAGGCTGTTTATCATAGCGATTATCTACCATCCCCCATCGGTTTGGTTTATTAAAGGAACAGATTTCAGTATGGATTAGGTATGACAGAGAACAATAGAAAGAACTTAGGTGGCTCAGGGGCCCTTTAAGCTGCTTATGAAACTCATTGCTCTTAAAGACAACTGGGCAGGCCAACATGAGAAGCAGCAGTAGCAGAGGAGGGAAGGGAAGGAACGTGAAAGTCAGGCAATAGCCACAGCAAGCCAGAGCTTGGTATGGGGGACCTCCTGGAGGCTCAGGAAGAGAGTAGAGAAGCATATTCCATTTATTCATGGCACCAGTACCACCAAGGCCACTTGGCTTTCCAGACAAGGAAGGGCAAAGGGTAGACTCTAGGGAAGCCATGTCCCTTGTGGGATGGGGTGCGGGATGAAGGAGACCGGGGGCGGGGAAGTGAGTGGTGTTTTGAAGAGTTTGCAGTCACAGTGCAGTCTCCTTTGGCTGCAGGTGCAAACCTCCAGGCCAAACCTGTCTGGGACGTGAAGTTGGATGGGAATCTGCAGGTGCGGCTGGCAAGGGGTCCACCAGTGCAGGGGCACATGTGGGCAGCTTGTTGGCTTTTCAGCTGGCGTTAGTACTAGTGAAGAGCAGCAGACTCTGTTACCCAGGGAATCAGTACAGCACAGGCAGGGGCAGTGCCAGCTTCCCCCATGCTGCCCTGACAAACGTCCCTGAGTCACTCCCACCTTCTGAGAACCAGGCAGATGCATTGCAAAGTTTTTTTCCTGAGGAGACTGAGCACAAATGGGCAAATACTTAAACCTCAAGTTGCTGTGGCCATATTCTTTGTGGACAGGTCATTCTCCGATGTAACTCACACAGTGGGGCACTTTCATTCAAATATGCCTTTTGAATCTTTTAATCTGAATGTGTTTGTAGGCTGGTGGGGCCATCCCTCCACATCTTCAATTTAGGGAGGCCACGCCTCCTTGCAGGTTGGGTCTGCTAGAGCCTTCTCCAAGCAAAGGGGAAAGGGGGGAATTAGCAGTTCTCAATGGGCCCCAACCTTCAAGCAGGGTAGGGCCGTAAACAGTATGGGCTCTGGCCTGCAGTCAGGCAGAACTGTAGCACCAACCCAGTCTCTGGGGCTCAGGTAGGGACTGAGAAGCGCAGGTCCCCTGGCCTAAGGAGGGGGAGTACTGCCACCTTGGGGATGGGGAGTACTGCCACCTTGGGGATGGAGTGGCAGCAGGGACGTGGGCCCGCTCAACTCCACTGCATCCCAGCCCAGGGCCCTAACAGTGGCGGAGGGGTCCACCACTGGTCAGCTGGGATCTGCCCACAACATGCTGATCTTGTTTCAGGCCCACTCTCAACCAGACTGTTGCCTGGTTTCCCTGGGCTGCTTCCTACTCTCCCACTCGGGTGTACCTACATCCAGGGGTCATCCTCAGTTTCCCCAGGATACACCGCCAAGCGTAACAGTAGCAGCTCCTCAGCATTGGGAGTATCAGGGCTCTCAGGAAGCTCAGGCTGGTCCTGGGGCAGCAGCAGTTCTCCTTGGCATCCCTCTCCAGCAGTGGGGAAGAAGCATCTGTCTCCTTCAGCAGCTCCCTCCCAACTGAGCTGCTAGGTCAGCCTTTTATACTTCCGCTTCCTGTCCTGTCCCTCTGCTTCTGGCATGTGGGGCATGGTTCTGCTGGCTCTGCCCACAAGGTAGCTTGCGGCGTTCCCTCCCAGTCCGCGGGAGGCCCTGCCTCCTTGCTACAGTGCTCTACAGAACAAAGTAGATTTGATTCTTCTACTTTTGCTAGTCGAGGCATTATTTGGGCCACACCCATTTTCTGAGAAGATGCCCACCTGAAACCTTCGTAACTCTAAAACCACCAGATGGATTTTCTTCAAAGATGCCTTCGTGTTTAGAACTGGATAAGATCTACAGAACAAATCAGGTGGGTTTGAAGCTATATAAGCGCAATCTTTCTGAGGCAAGCAGTACTTCTGTTAGCTTTGGCTATTGTACTGAGCAGAGGTCGATTTTAGTGGAAGAAAAATCCTTTCACCTTGGAAATAGTGGTTTTGCTATGAACATGGTGAACTTCTGAATTGAGATCGTTCACTACATTTCACCATATTTTCCAGTAAGTGATGCTTTGCAAGTTTTTTTACATAAATCAGCAACAGCTGATGGAAACAGAAATATTTCACACTGCACCTCAGTGACAAATGCTTGCAAACAATTCCATTTTGTCATGTGTGCAAATTCTGATGAAGCAGAAATTGTTCATTTTGCAGGTGGCTCTCATCAAGCCAGTGAAATATTTGTAGAGACACAGAACAAATGGGCAAAACCCTGTAGAACTAGCATAGAAACAAAGACAGGAAAACTCCAGTTAACACTTTTTATTCAAAATTGCAATTATTCTCCCCCAAATCTGTTTTGTTTTGTGCTTTTTTAACACACCGGCAGCTCTCAGAGCCGGATGCTGAACAACCACAGTGAGCACAGACTAACAGTGAGGTATATTCTAGCAGAGTTCATTAAAAGAGAGTTCACATTTCTTACGTTTAATTTTGTCAAGAACTCTGCTTTTTTCTAGTTGCCAAGAAAGCAGATGTATGGATGAAAGTGACCCCCATGGCGGCAAATCCCTCTCGTCCAGTCACAGGCCAGTTGGGGAAGGATTGCTTTCTGTTCTTTCAATAAGTGATCGGGGGGAAGCAAACACCTAGCACTTCACATGCAATGAGTCGTGATTATTTTATGTTCTGACAGCCAGCCTAGAAATTACAATCATCCTTGTTGGTCTGAGTGGCAACAGGGCCCTTTAAATGAGTTCCTCCTTATTTTCTGTTCCTGGTGCAGCTGGTATGATTTAGCTGAACCTGTCACAGGGTTTTAAGTAGTTTAAGTGAGCAGCAATATAACCTGCTCTTGTCTGGGTGCTGAAGGCATGGACTGCTGAAATTTACAAGCTGAGACTTTTACCACCTTGATGAAAACTCCACATCTTAATTCTGAGCATGGAAGTGATGATGGGTGTCAAAGTGCATTACTTGGTGAGTGTTACAATATTCCCTTTTAACCCCAATCGTCATGCACAAATGTAGCAGCAGCTGCAGCCTGTTCCTAAGGGCACAATAACCAACCTTCCAGAGCAGAGAACGGCTATCAACCTGGCATTTCCCAGGCACTGCCCAGCCCCTCTCCTTTGGATAAAAGGGTAGCTAAACCTCTCACTTACCTGAACAGGTAGGACAGCAACTGTCAAAAGAGCCCAAGTCCAGGGGCCTCTCAGCTGAGGGTGGGAATCCTTAGCTCTCAGCCCAGCCATGGTGAAATGCCATGTGCTGTTATTCCATTAAACCACAGCGAAGGCTGAGCACCCAGATCAGTGCGAGGGTAACAAACCCTTGCAAGGATGGTGCAGATATTAGAGCAACAAGACTATACCCAGGGGAAATTCAGTTCAAAATCAACACAAAAGAAACCTAAACATTTACAAGTATGAGAATAGAGTCAGGACACCCAGGCCTCTGGCTATTGCAGTATCACCCCCTGCTGCTCTCTCCTTCAGCGTTCCAAAGGCCCGATCCTGGAAACCCTCAGTAACAAAGTGCTGGCAGACGCAGGCCCTACACTGGAAGACATCAGTTTGGACAAGGATTTAAGGATGCGGCTGTAGGCATTGTAAGTGTGCCCGTATCACTGTGTTGGTACAGCCAGTGTGCCACTGCCCCCCTCCCTGCTACTGTCCCCTCCCTGCATCAGCATTTCTCACAAGGAGACCTCTGAATGCAGACAAGAGTCTTTTCTTGTGCAGTTTGGCATATAGGGTGCCAGCTGTGTCAGCTTTATCCCACATTGACCTAGGCTCATCTCATGTAAGATCTGTAACTGCAGAACCTGGGCCAAAAAGGGTTGTGCTGTGAGGCTGGGAGGTGTTGGTGGCTGCCATCAAGCAGGCCTTCGATCATTACACAGTCACAGACCTGGTTAAAACCGACAGGTATGCAAAACACCCTTCATCAGGCTAAATGGAAGGAGCAATTAAATGCCCATTTGTGTAGTGATAGGTGGAAACTATAGGAGTTACTGCCCAAGGCATGGGGTTGCATGACAAAGCCCGAGCCGGGCTAAGCAATGGGACTTGAGGGGTTTCCATGGCACTGCAGGGGCTCAGGGTATGCTAGAGCAGTGAAAGCCAGCAGACAGCGAGAGATGTGAGTGTGGCCCCAAGAGGGAGCAGAGAGGCTGGGCTCTTTCAGGCACAGGACTCGCTGGAGAGGCAGACTTGGACACTGAGCCAGGAAACTATCTGCTTTGTTCCTGCTATGTTATGGGAAACAGGATTTTGTACACTCTTTGCCCCCCAGGGAGGTGGGAATTCCCACTCCACAGAACAGGTTGCTCCTCCAAGGGGCCATCAAACAGCTGAGGGTAGGGGGGCAGGCACCGGCCCTCACCTGTCCCCGTGCCATTGTGGTGAGTGGGGAGCAGCAGGGCCGGGCCATTGAGGGGCAGCAGGATCCCAGCATCATCCAGCCCAATACAGACCACGTGTTCCAGAACCAGGCACTGGCTGAGCTGGGACCACCAGGAACCCACCCCAAAGGGCTGGTATGCATGACATGCACTGGAGCCTGGCACAGCAGCTCCCGGTGCCCTGGGCTGAGAGCACCTTCCAGTCTAGAGGCAGGGGGCTCAGAGAGTGAGGTGGGGGGGATCCCCTTCTCTGAGCCACGTGGCCAGTGGCCTCCTGCTACACTGGGCACTGACTCAGCACCAGGAGGGGTGGGAGTAGGATGGGGTGGAGGATTGACCTGGTCAGAAGGGTACTGGGCAGGGGGAGGGGAACAGTGGGGCAGATGGTGTGGGAGATGGGAGGGATTGATGGTGTGGGAGAGGGGAAGCTACAGGCACTGATTACTGTCTCTCTTTAGGCCCCCTGGCTCCGGTGCCCACTGGCCTGTGATTGTGGCAATGGCTGTGTGGGCACTCTGTGTGCTGGCAGTGGTGGTGTGGGGGCTGTCTGAGGAAGAAGGGGTGGGTGAGTCACTCATGGGGGGCCTGTGGAGGTTCAAGGGTGTTTCTGGGGGGCTGCCTTCCCATGCTGTACCCCCAGGGTCTGCCAGACCCTGACCCGCCCTTTGCCTCACTGACCCAGGCTGGGGGTGCCAGAGACTTCCACAGCACAACACTGCTCTCCTCCTCCCCAGTGGCAGAGGCAGCTCCCAGCGCGCATGGGGGTGACCCTGGACAGCAGACCCCAAAGCTGAGCTGAAAGAGGTGCAGCTGGGAGCCTGTGCTGGCAATGGGGGGCAAAGCATGTCCCATGGGGGGATGTTACCTATCCTTGGGGTCTGGAAAGGCCCAGCCCAGCCTCAACCCCTAGCCTTGCCATATAGCCACCCCATGCACTGACTGCACCCGGATCAGGGTGGGGCCCACATTGGATAGACTAGATATACAAACATGTCTGATGGTTCTGTTGCTTCCTCATGCGGACAGCATGTCCTGGGCAATCCCGACCATGATCTGCACTGGGCACATAGTGCTCAGACCCACTGGGCAGGCACAAGGTGCACAACAAGGGTGAAAAGGGGGATTTGGGGTGCCCTTCCCTGCTCTGCCCCACTTCCCATGGGCTAGGCTGCACCGATGTCCAGGGCTCCCTTTCCTCCTGGGCCCATCCTCTCAGGTTCCCATTCTGCTAGTCCAAGCCCTAGGCCCACCCTGTGCTCCCTGTGCCTTCCCCCAGGTCTCCCCACAGTCTCTAGGTCCTGTCCCCACTGCACCTTCCCCTGGGACGCCCCCAGCTCAGAGCAGGAGCTGTGGCATGGTGTGCCCTGTACAATAACCAAGGGCAATGGCCCTGCTCCCTAGGTGTCATATACTTCTGGGCCAGATCTGGACTGGCTACAGAGCTAGCTGATGCACCCCAGGTGTGTTCTCATGAGATTCTTTAATGCTCTGCTAGGCATTGCTGAGGTTCCTTTAAATATGATATTTACACAAAGTGCCACCTTGTAGCTGAACAGTAAATATAGTTTAGCATTCCATTACCTCTTCCACTTTAAGTTCTACATTCCTGCCATTTACAATATTTATACTATCACGCTGTCTTTGAAGTTCAGTGCGGAACAGTCTGTTTAGTGTCTCTGAATCATATTTGTTTTCTAATTGCACAAACTGAACGTGTAACAGCCTTATCATCTGGCTGTCCATTAGTTGCCACGACTGGCTATGGTTGATCTGGAATTCTTAAGTCTCCTTCTTGTTCTGCATCTGCCATTTGTAGAGTTTGCTCTAATTGTTCTTTCTGAGGAACAAACTGTAGATGTCAATGGCTTCTGCTGAACTCTTCACGGTTGGTCTCGATCACATATGATCTGGGTGCTGAATTCTTTTTCTTTCTGATAGCTGGAGTTGTCCATCCTTTTTCATCCATACAACATGGTCACAGGGTTCTAGACCTGGCAGTTCTCTAGCTGAGTGACATCTGTTGTAAAAGTATTCATTAGCTCTTTTAGGCTTTTTATCTAATTTGGCTACTCTTCATGTCTGGCCATGTAGGGACCCAAGGTGGCTGCCCTCCGAACTTGAGGGTAAAGGGCCGCTCTCTCAGCCTGAGTGGGCGGGGCCAGGCCAAGCTCACTCCAACCTTCGGAAGGGGAAGGGCGGAACAGGAAGTATAAAGGGCGGGACCCTTAGCTCAGTCAGGGCAGCACCAGGGAGGGAGGCAGATACAGACTGCGGGCTGCTCCCTCCAGACCCTGCTGCCACGCCAGGGGAGGCCCTGGACCAGTGGAAACCTCACCTGGAGGAAGGACTGGGGCTACCAGGACTGCCCGCTGCCGAGTACCCCGAGGGACTGGAGGAGCCTGAGGGGGAGCTGGAGCTGCCAACTAACTACCCCGATGAACTGGTGGGACCAGAGGGATTTGAACGAGCAACCGATCACAGTAGGAAGTAGCCCAGGGACAGAACTGCACCGTGGTGAGTCTATATAGTGGAAGGACCCCATGGACTCAGTGGCGGGACCCTCGTCCTGACACTGCCAGGGCCCTGGGCTGGAACGCAGCGGTGTAGGGTAGGCCTGCGTTCCCCTACCTGGCCGACCCACGTCGGAACCATAACCCCGACTGCGCTCCCCTGCCTGAGGGGCGCGTTCCGGACGCTGGCTAGCGTTCTTCCCGATGCTAATTCCCCAGTGGCAGAGGCATAACCCAGGCTGGCCAGTGACGTTGTAGCTCTCCACCGGCCCCTAGCGGGTCGGTGGACCGACCAACACCGATCACAGGCCAGTTTGGAGATAGATTATTTTCCAAAGTCGGAACAGTAGTTCTGAGTTGTCTTCCCATCAGGAGTTGTGCTGGACTATATCGAGTGGCTGCTATTGGTGTGGATCTGTGACTCAGAGGAGCAAGGAATGGATCTTCCTGCTATAGGATTTTCTTGGCTGTCTGTACAGTTCCCTCAGCTTCTCCATTCACCTGTGGGTATGTGGGTACAAAATCATATTTCATTTGGAATGATTTAAATTCTGCTGTAGTGAATTGTGGTCCATTGTCCATCACCAGTTGCTCTGGAATACGGAAGTGAGTAAAAGTGCACTTCAATTTTTAGATAACACTGTGACGTTTTTCACGCACATTCTTTCTATATACCTGGAAAAATAGTCAACAATAACCAGGTAATGATGGCCTCTGTCTTAGCATATATCTGCACCTAGCCTCTTCCACGATCTCTCTGGTAGAGGTGTTTGAACATTGTATGGTTCAGCATTGTCTGTTCTTTCAAAAGTAAAATATAAGCAAATCCTCCATCGAGTTCTTCCACCTTTCTCACTAGGCCTATCATTACTGGCACACTATGGCTGAGAAGGTTGTTGGTCTTTGATCCTTTGATCACATACTCTCTGAATGCATAGCCTTTGTCTTTTTAAGTTGTTTCTGCAGTGAACTGGCCCATGCAGTTCAGAATACCTCCAGGGCTAGTCAGGGTTGTGTCAGCTGACTTCAGTCTGTGAAGGGTTGAAAGTGATTGTAAGTCTTTTCTGAGATGATGGTGACCTCTGCTCCTGAGTCAATTTTACAGTCAGTAGTCTTGCCAGGAATATTCAGTTTCACTCTCCAGGCAGGCTCTATGTCATCAGAAGTGATAGATCCCAGAAACAGTGGCTCTTGATTGTTGGTGATACAAATTAACTCCCTGACTGCTTTGTTGCAGCAAATGGCTGCAAAATGTCCATATATCATGCATTTATTACACTGTGCACCTCTGGCTGGACATGCAGCTTCTCTTGGGATATGATTTTTTTCCACTCCTTGTACATGTAGGCTAGAAATTGTCCCTCTTAGCTTGGGAATTCTCTCTTCTTGCCTCAGGGGTTTTATGATAACAGTTAACACTCAAATGTCTCTTTACAATTTCTAAGCTAGTTCTAGGTTTGTCAAGTGGCTCTAGATTTTGCTGTCACACCAGCTCAGGCTGCTTTGCTATTTGAACAGCTGTGGGTAGGGGTAAATTTCTTGTCAGTTATTGCTGTTGTGAAAGGTTTTTAATCTGATAACTCAATAACCAGTCAGTCTCTGATATTTTCAAATTTTGCATTCCCAAAATCAGTTTTCAGCCAATATATGCAGATCTCTTATAAAACATTCAGCATTTTCCCCTGGTTCTTGAATTCTTGGTGAAATAATCTTTTATAAACCACATTTCTCTGAGGTATAAACTGTGCATCAAACATAGCCAGAACCCTTTCCTAAGCATCTTTGCGACCGTGTTTAGTACGCTTGCTTCCCCATAGCATACATTAAAGAAGATACCTGTATATCTCCAGTTTCTTTGTGGAGCTTGGTAGCCATGAGAAATCTTGCAAAATACTGTTTCCAGTCTTTCCATTCTGAAGGTTTGTCAACACTGAAGTTCTCTAGGCATTGAAGGGTGGCAAGTTGATGAGATCTGTAAACTTTGTTGCTTTGTTCCTTCCATCTGCAACCTTTGTTTCTATTTTCCTTCTGTTTCTGTTCTTAGTTTACTCCTGACACCATCATGTACTTCTGTCCCAGATCTGGACTGGTCACAGGGCATGCTTATATACCCCAGGTTTGATCATCATAAGATCCTTTAATGTTCTGCCAGGCATGGCTGAGTTTCGTAGAAATAAGGTATTTGACACACAATGCCATCTAGTGGCTGAACAGTATAATACAGTTTATTATGCCTTTATACTAGGCCCGGAGTAGTCAATTATTTTTTGTCAAGGTCCAAATTTCTTGGTCAAGATATAGTCAAGGCCACGACTCCAGAGAAACATTTTTCACACCACAAGTGCCCCTGTTCAATGAATGCATACAATGCTGTGACATATACCCGAGGCCTATATTGCTTATATTTTTAGTGCATTATATGAGAAATAAAATCCGACTACTGTATAACCTAAAAATAACCTCCAAGAAAGATGTAATTTATCTGAGACTTTGAGAAAGTACTTAGATAAAATGTCAGATGTAAATATTAGCATTAAAAACACTTTCGGATAACTGTTTTATGTTTTGAATGAGTTTTGTCAAATACAATTATTGTTGGCATATCTGCATATAGATAGGTAAACATATTCAAAACTTTCCAGCCTTTTGTGTTTTATTTAACATAAGTATCAGAGTTTAAAAGAAAAAAAGAGTTCCTGTGTACTAAGGTTAATCTTTTATGATTCAAATCTTTTCAATAACAAATACACACCACATATATTAAGCAAAAGAATCATGAATAATTACTGTGAAATATCTGTTAAAACTGTAGTATCACTACTGAAAATGTAATTTTATACAGCAATACAAATTTAAAATAAAATACAGTATGTGTGAATAATGTATAACTATAGTACTCACCATCAGTGGGAAAAGTGACAGGTCTTCTGCTGGACAAGGGCCTTGAAGTTTGGAGTGCGTTCAGTCAAGGCAAGACGGAGGCAATTGCACAGCTGATTATCAGTCAGAACGGAGCCATTATGTGATTTAATGTTATTCATTGTTGAGAATACTGACTCACACATGTCAAGCCAAACATAGTCAAAATGTTAAATGCCACCTTCTTCAAGTGTGAATAGGTGGAGTCCAGCACAAGGGTTGTCCAGAAAGTTTCAGATGTAGTTTCAGTGTCCACTTGTAAATCATTAAGCTCCAGCTGTAGTTTTGCTTTTTCAACATCTATAAAGGATGCTTTTGCTTGATCACACTAAGTGCCATTTTCTTGTACCCCGAATGGGTTCCTTACAAACAGGAAGATGTCTTTAACACTTTCAAATCCTTGGAACCTCTGCTGGAAGTTTTGAAGAAGCCTGGCCAGAGAGAATGTTATCTGATTCACATCTGCAGTGTCCCAGCAGCTTAGCAATGTTGGCAGTTTTCAAATCACTTTGGAAGAAAGTCAGTTTGTTTTGAAATAAAGTGATACTGCTGTGGAGATCCACTACATTGTGATTTTGAACCTGTAGCTTTATGTTGAAATCATTTAAGTGGCCTGTTAAATCAGCAAGGAAGGCCAGAATGCTCATGCTTGTGGCTTCCCTCAAAAAAACATGCAGCTCTTCTGCCTTTTTCGCTGGAATGTTCTGTAGATATTCTTCCACATTAACTTGAATTTCTCACAGCCTTCTTAGTACTCGCCCTCTGCTCAGCCAGCGGATGTCATTATGAACCAACAGGTCATCGTAATCGGCAGATAGTTCCGAAGCTTTCTTTCAGAAGTATCTGTGTTGCAGTGATGACGTGGACTGAAGGAAGTTGACAAGTTTAATCACCATTGACATTACATTAGCATACTCATTGCTAACCTTCGCACAAAGTGTGGTTTGGTGGATTGCACAGTGATAGGACACCAAATTAGGGTTCAGATCTTGCAGATGTTTCAGAAGCTCTCGGTGAGTACCAATCATGGCAAGAGCACCAGCTGTTGTAATTGACACAATCTGAGTCACATCCAAACATTCATTAGACAAAACAGTTTGAACAGATTTAAACAAATCTTCCCCTGTTGTGCAATTGTTATGTAGTATAAGGGAAAAATGTGTGCCTTTCTAATTGGAATGTGTCTGGCTTCAGCTTCCAGTCACTGCTTCTTGTTCTGCCTTTCTCTGCTAGCCCTTTAGGACCCAGTATTTCCTCCCGTGACAGCACTTATACACATTGATCAAGTCACCTCTTGGTCTTCCTTTTGGCAAACTGGACATATTGAGCTCTGCAAGTGCCTCTGTAGGAGATTTTCCTCCAGACCTAGAATCATTTTTGTGGCTCTTTGCTACACCCTCTTCAATTTATCAACATCTTTTCTATAATGTGGACACCAGAACTGGATGTGGTATTCCAATATCGGTCTCACCAACGCCGTACACAGAGGTAAAATCACCTCCCTCCTCCTCATTCCATCCAAGGGTCCCATTAGCCCTTTCTGCTACAGCATCCCACTGGGAGCTCAGCTGAGCCGATTGTCCACGATGACCCCTGAATCCTTTGCAGAGTCCTGGCTTCCCATTCTGCAGGGCTGGCTGCATTCCTTGGTCCTAGAAGGATGACTTTGTTTTGGCAGTTTTAAAACCACATGTTCTTTGAATGGGCCCAGGTCCCTGAATGATCCTGACAGCTCTGTGTGCGGCATTATCTACCATGCTGCCAATCTTTGTGCCAGCCCCTCCTTTTATCAGCCCATGATTTTATCTTCACAGCCAGATCCCCAATAATCTTGAATAGTGCCCGGCCTCATTCCAATCTCTCTGGACCTCCAAGCACGTGCAACGGAGTTGGGTGCTGGGGCAAGGAATCTTTGAGGGACCTCTGTGGGAGGAGCACTGCTGAAGCTGGGCGAGCAGAGCCCCCACATACATGTACATCCTCGGCCATGAGGGTGGGGGCTCTCACGGGGGCCAAGCTGTAGGCACAGTAGGCAATAGGCAAAGTTGCCCCAAAGGAGTGGGCAGCACCCAGGTACAGAGCCCGGTGTCCTGCACTCCCTCCCTCCAGGGGCTGCAGAGTCCTCAGGTGGGTGATCTGAAAATACTGGCCTGGGAGTGGGGCAGGAGCTGGGGGAAGAGGGCAAATGCCCCTGCTGAGGATGGGCTGCACGCTTCTGCTTGCTGAGAGGCTCTCTGCCCAGTGCAGGCAGCACAGAGTGACAGGATAAGGGAGGGAAACATGGGTGAAAGGTGTTGGGCAGCAGAAGGGGAGCGGAGAAAGAGAGGGGGGATACAAGGAGAGGTGGGGGCAGAAGGAAGGAGAAGGGATGGATATAAACAATGGGGGAAGTGGGAAAATGGGCCGGGTTTTGTCTAGTGCATAGAAACCACATGGCCTAGAGCGATGGAGGCCATGGAGTCCTGCCCAGGCATCCTCACCCAGCTCTGAGGCCCAGGGACTCTGGCTGCTCGTGAAGGACGTGCCCCACTCCTGGGGCCTCAGCAGCCCCTCAATCAGATGCTCCATGTTCTTAGACTCACAGCCATGCCTGTTAGAATCCCATGGGGTCTAGGGGTCCCTGGCAGGGCCCTTGGCACCAGCCTGGTCTTCCCTCTGCCAGGACCCACAGAACAATGGCCACTCCAGGGGTTCCATGCAAACAGCAAAGGGTGCAGCTGTGGGGCCCTTTGTCAGGCAGGGACCAGACAGCATGCAGGCACTGCCCCTGCAACTCCCTTCATGGGGGATGGGCAGCCTGCCAGGTTGGTCTAGGAGCTGTGGCAGTTCTGGTGTCTTGAGGCCACTGGTCTTGTTTCCCCCTTCCCCCCCATCTCTATGTCCCCCCAGGGGGCTGTGTCTGCCCTTGTTCCCATTTCAGGGACGATGCTGCCACCACGCTGCCTGGGAGAGCCCAGAGCCCAGGAGGCACAGCTGTGACAGAGAGTAGCTGGGCATTCAAGCACAGGACTCAGGGAAACCCCCAGGCTGTGCTGAGTCTGCAGGGGCAGGGAGTTGGACTCCATGCTCCTCAGATACACAGGTGGCACTTTGCTCTCAGAGTCCCCTCTGCACCTTCGGTGTTAGCATGGGGATCTGTGAGCCAGTGCTGGGCCCGGACCTGGCTGGCTGGAGTGTCTGTCCCTGGCAATATGTATCCATGCATTGTACTGTGCATCCCTGCTCTGCCTGTGCCCTCACTCTGTGCCAGATCGTGCAGGCCAGCTTGCAGTGGCACCTGCATGCGGATCCTGGGCAGTCCATGCCCTGAAGTTGGGGGCTGCTTGGCAGGGCTCCCAAACCCAAAAGTTTCAGTTCCTTGTAAGCTTCCAGACTCTCCTCTAGGTGGCAGCATTTACCACCTGTTTTATCAGAGCCTCTGTGCGGGCTCGTGGCTCTGCCCGGCTGTGTGGGCACCAGTCCATCCTAGATGCTCTGGCTGGGAGCTCCCAAGAGCTGAACATACAGATACCCAGATCCCAGGAGTCGGGACTGAGGGCCCATTGAGGGAGACATCCACATCTCCGTATACGCATGGCCCAGACAGGGGGCATCTGGCACCAGGCCCACCCTGGGCTCTGTGGGAGTCACTGGCACCTTGAAAGAGATGAGGAGCCCAGGGTCAAAGAGCAGGGCCCTTTGGGGACCAGCAAAGCCACACAGATTGGGGCCCAGTACCTTGTTCTCCCCTACAGGCAGGAACTGCCCAGGGCAGTGGCTGTTGTGCCATGGGGAGCTGTGGGCACTGATTGCCTAGTCTGTTAGATCGGGGGAGGGCACTGCCCCAGGCTCTGTCCACCTGATCGGATGGCCCAGCAAACAGCTGCTCTGACCCAGTCCCTTGCCTTTCTTTCCCTCCAGCTCACAGTGTTCCACCCCATGACCCTGCAGGGTGTGTGCCAAGCAATGACTCCATGTCCTGCTAACAGGCAGGCTAATCCCCACAGATGGGCAGGGTAGTGCAGCCTTTCCCCAGCCCAGTCCAACATTGCTCCCTGCGGCTCTGTCTCAGGCAGCCCTGCATCTCCCAGGCTGTGTGGCTCCCAGGATCCATTGCTGGCAGCACTTGGGGTGGCTCCTGCTGACACCCAGCCCCCCTTCTTCTAAGCCCAGCTACTTGGAGTCTCCTCCATAATGACCCATCAGCTGCTCCCATTTCTCCCAGCCCCTCCATGCAGGAAGCCCCAGCCTGACCCTGGGACTCACCCTCCTGCCCCAAGAGAGGGTGAGTGTGGGAGCAAAGGGGTGGGAAAGGGCAAGTGGGAGTGAGCTGGAGCGGGGAGCCAATGGGTGATAGTGAGGCCAGGTGTGTAGCAATGGGCTAGATTGCTGGCTCCCTCCTGCCTTTCTCTCTCTGCCTGCGTGGGCACTCAGGCACTTGTGCAGTGTGGGTGATGGCATGGGTGCAGGAGGCAGCAGCAGGGGCAGATCCCCTCTCCCTGCGGTGGCATGGAGCTGCCTGCCTGGCCTTCCCAGCTCTGTTCACAGTCACATCCCAGAGCCATGAGACCTTTGAGCCTGTGAGCAACAGAGACTAACACCCAACTGTCATGCTGGATGGGGAGGAGAGATCTCCCTGCCCCCTTCCCAGGCACTGGAGTCACACTCAGAGCCATAGTGCAATGCTGACTGGTTACAGCACCAGGGTATCCAGGCAGCCATCATCCTTAGGGTTGCCAGGTGTATGTTTTTTGACCGGACAGTCCGGTTGGAAAGGGAACCTGGCAGTGTTCAGTCAGATGTACTGACTGGACACTAAAAGTCCGGTTACTGCAGGCGGGAGGTGGGAGTGGGGAAAGTGGCACCCTGGCCCTGAAGCGGTGGCTCCAGCAGCAGCACACATGCACCAGCTTGGGCAGCACCTTTGAGGAACACAGTTTGCAGGGCTGCAGCAGAGGACAGAGTGGGGGGCCCATGGAAGCGGGGGAAAGGTCTCCCAGCAGGCATAGAACCTTCCCTGGGAGGGAAGGAAGACGAGCTGCCCCACCAGCCAGCACTTCCCCTGGCCGTGCTCTCAGTCAGCTCTAGGGCAGAGAGGGCTCAAGCGGACAAGGAAGGGGGCTGGTGGGCAGGCAGAGCAGGGGGAGGCGGGAGGCTGTCGGGCAGGAGAATTATGTCCTAGCTTGCCAGTAGGGCTGCCTGGCTGCTCCCGTGTGGCTGCAGCACTCTTCTGACCTACACTCCCAGGCAGCCTGCTGGAGCTGGGGTTTGCAAGTCCCTTGGGGCTGCTCACACTGGAGTTGAGGGGAGAGGAGCGAGCAAGGGGCAGGGCTTTGGGGTGAACAGGTGGAGCAGGAGCGGAGGCTGGGGGAAGAGGTGGAGCAGAAGCAGGGTCTGCGAGAAGAGGCAGGGAAGGGGGGGGTCTGTTTTTCAGAAATAAGAAAGTTGGCAACCTTAATCATCCTGCCTCTCCTGGGGGCCATGAGGGCAGAGGAAATGTCTCTTTGACACAGCACCTGAGCCAAACACCTCTTGTTCATGCAGCCCAGAAAGGCATAGCCAGCTCCCAGTGAAGCCTGGTGCCCAGTTGGCAGCTGAGCCAGGTAGGAATGATGGTGCCACTGTCCCTGCATCTGAGAGCAATGAGCACAGCCTCCTGGCCATGGAGAGAGGATCACAGCCACCTTGGCTGTCACTGCCCTTCTCGTCTACCAGCAGCTGGGATCTAAACACACCCCCAGACTGTGGGCAGGGTTGCCCAATGGTGTAGCACCCTGGATGAAAGGGGCTGGCATTCTTCCTGCCAGCTCCTCTCCTGGCTAGCCAGTAGTCCCCAATCTTAGCCTGCTACATGACCATGGCTCCTGGGCGCTCTCACAATCCCAGTAAATCAGAGCAATGCTCTGGCCCAGCCTCAGCCCCTCCAGACAGAGGAGCAGGGGAGGACAGTGCCCTGAGCTGCAGGAGTCTGGGGTGACCCCCTTCAGCAGGTGGGGGTCAGTCAGGATGGGCAGGGGGACCCTGCCCAACAATCTGCCCTTTGGTAGCAATGGCCAGTACTTGAGGCAGAGATGTCTCTGGCTTCTATCCCTCTGGGAGCCGCATGGGGGGAGGCAGCCACCCACACAATGGCACTTGATCCCTGTCCAGAGAGCAGAGGGGTGGCCATTGGCAGTTCTGGGACAGTTGGGGCATAGGCCAGGCAGCACTAGAGACCTTAAGGGTGACCCAGTCCATCCCATGTCACAGCCCAACCAGCAGGCAACAATGTGGTGACAAAGGCAGCCCCATGCATCAGCTTAGAGACCACACTGGCCCCCCTGAGCTGGGAAGTGAAGCTGGCACTAGGGTACATGATGCTTATGGAAGAGTCCGTGCTGGGCACCGAGGGGTAATTGGAGGCCCCAGATGCGATGTCCAGGCCAGTGTTAACCCTGGGGGCCAAACATTAGCCCCAAATGCAGTCAGGTGCCCAAATGGGCACCTAACCCTAGGGGCCCCTTTGCAAATGCAGGCCGAGGGCCGGTCTCTCAGCACTGAGGGGTGGCAGTGTGGGGCCTGCATATTAAACCAAGGCCCTTGGCTGCAAAGCGCTTCCCTAAAACCCATTTGTGCCTCTTGAGCTGCATTTGCTCAGAGTCACACACACAGGTCAGGCCAGATGGGATGGTTATGCCTGTCCAGGGAGAGCTCCTGCCCAGCAATGGGCAGGGCCTCCCCAGGGATCCCTGCATCAGAGCCAGAGCTCCTGGATGAGCTACCGCAGAGCTGGGAGAGAGACGCCTGGGTTTAAAGGCTCCGAGTGCTGGAGAGTCCCGCTGTCCCAAGGGCCTTGTCTGCGCTATGGGCTAAATCAGCACTGTTGCAATCGATGCAGTGGGCATTCATTTAGTGGGTCTGGTGAAGACGTTAAGTCGATGGGAGAGCGAGAGGCGGAAGCTACGTCGACAGGAGAGCGTCTCCCGCTGACGTAGCGTGGTATAGACACCGCTGTACGTCAATGTAAATTACGTCAACTTCAGTTACATTCCTTACATAGTGTTAGTGTAGGCTAGGCCTAGGTGAGCTGCTCCATTGCTTAATCACCCTCCCTGCTAGAGCACTGTGCCTGATTTCCGGCTGGTGTGGGTCTAGCTCCAGCTTCCAACCACTGGGTCTCATCCTGCCGTGCCTGCTTAGTTAAAGAACCCTCTGCATCTACGGCCTTGCAGGGCTGTCAACTGCACACTCCACTTCATTGGCCAGGAGTTGTTCTTGATAGAAATGGCCTGAACCACAGGTGCAAACCTGCAATGTGCCCTTTGGGGGATTCCAGCTGTTGGTGCAAACCGGGGCTCAGGCATGTGTCTGCCCCATGCAGGCCTGTGCCCATGCCTTTGCTGCCCTGCCCACAGAGAGCGGGGCGGATATGATATTTGCTTCTTTCTGTTCTGAAGGATGGGAGTTCCATTTACAGGACAGGATTGCCCTTCTGTCCTGTTTGGAGGGCAGAGCCGTGTGTCCGGCCCTTTGGTTTCCCCGCAGCTCCAACGAGGGTTCCATGCTCTGGTGCACTTGTTAGCTAGTTCTCATCGCTTCTGTTCCACTGCCATGCCCTAGAGGGCATCTCGTATCTCCAGCCCTGCTTTAGAGCAATCACTAGAGTTAACGTGCCTTCCCATAATTGGATTGCCATCCCGCTTCACTGGGATTCTCTGGGTAAAGACATGTTGCAGAAGCTGCTCCATGGTTAATTCCTTCCTCCTCCTCATGTACTTATGGGCCTTAGGCTCCAGCACGTCTTGATATGTGTACATGTCCTTTTCATCCAGAACAGGGGGCTCTGCAGCCACTTCTCTATTTACTGTAATTCTGAGCTCAGACACATCCAGAGACTCCCACCCTGTCTGGGAGTCTCGGCACAGGAAACAAGACTAAACTATTTTGGGATGTTTTTCCCTTTTTCTCATACTTGGGTGCTTTCCCATGTGGCTAAGTCGCACAGCCCTGGGGAGGGTGAACTTGCTAGACACTGTCCCAGAGCTTCCCCAGAGCCTTCCATGCACATTAACCCTGTGGTGGCCAAGCACTTGTCCCACACCAGACACACCAGAGCTAGGAGTAAGTCAGGAAGTCAGTGTGAACATCACACTGTCCGCTTGTCTGGATATGCCCCCAAACTAGGGTGACCAGATAGCAAATGTGAAAAATTGGGACGGGGGTGGGGGGTAATAGGAGCCTATGTAAGAAAAAGACCCAAAAATTGGGACTGTCCCTATAAAATTGGGACCTCTGGTCACCCTACCCCAACCCCAAGGTCGTTGGGCTGAGACAGGGCTCACACTGGGCTAATTCTGCCCTCCCATAACCCCAGCGGGAGCTGGTCTTCCCCATCCAGGGGCAGGATGGGACCAGAGCTCCAATCCATTTTTCTATTAGCTTCCTGGAACACAAAGGAACCCAGGAGAGCACAGCCTTTGCAGTCAGGGCTCCCATTTTGGACTGGTCCTTATTGCACAATATAGCTTGCCCTGCGGCTTTGCAGCCAGGCAGACTTGGAGTCACTGTGAGTCAACAGCGAACGCTGTGCATGGGGTGCAGTGTTCCCCTCAACACGCCATGGCCCCCAGTCACCCCAGTGGTAACATGGCTCTCCACAGCCATATCTCTATGGAGCTGGGCTGGGGGACACTCTGGAGCCTGTCAGCCGCTGTTCAGTCCCTGGTGTCAGTGCTGAGCTCCTTTACTGTGCAAAGAGGGAAGTGCAGAGCCGCTAACGAGCTACCCTTTGATCCCGGCGTGTGCGGTGGGTAGGGATCAGCACACCCAAGAAGGCGCATGCCTGTGGCTGGGCTGCCCTACTTCCTGGCCACGCCGTTCTGCAGGGGCCCTGGCAGCCAAGGGGTTCAGACTGAAGTTTACTTAAAAGTCTAATAAAAATTTTAAACTGGAAAAATCTTGAAGTGGAGATTTCGTTTTGTTTAGAGGAAAAGACCCATAAAGATAAAGCTGAGCCCGAGAGCCACTCTGCTCCCAGTGCCAGAGGCGACGGGGCTGGGCAGCGCCGCGCTACGCCCCACGACGGAGGAAGAGCTTGTTTTCCTAACAAGAAGTTTGAAGATTAAAGGGGAAAAAGTCAGCCATTTGGAATCCTCCACTGACGCTGCAAATACCCTTGTTAATAGATATGTCTCGGTTTGTTACCTCATTTTAATTAATCATTAAACAACGACAGCTGCCAAATTTCGGCCCTGGCTCTGGGCCTACAACTGCCTCGGAGCCCTTGAAAAATAGACTATTTATGGTGCCTGGGTTTAAAGCTTAAATGTCTTGTATAAACTTTCCCTTTCCTAAGAATAGCTCAGGGAGCACACTGCTGGCTGTATCTGCAGTGCCCAGCCCTGGCCCCCGAGCCATGCTGCCGGCTGGGTGAGCCCTGATAAGGCAGGAAAGAGCAAAGTGGCCTTTCTCTCTGAATGGCCCTGTGCAGCCATTTCCACAGAGGGAGGGTTTGATCCTGTGACAGGGTAAGGGGAGACTTGGGCTGGGTGTGTTCTCAGCAGTGCTGGAGCCCTGCAGCCCATTGGTGTGTCAGTGCCGGGGGCAGGGGCAGACTCACACCCCCTGGGCATGCAGGTGGCATCAACTGGAGGCAAATCCACAGGGTCGATGCCTGGGCATGTGGAACCCACCTGGTCTATGCTGTGTGTGGGGTGAAGAGCCCATGTGCCCTGTCCTGCCAGCTGGGTGCTGTGCTGCCTGCAAGAGGGAATCTATGCCTCCCCCGCCAGGGACGTGGCCCTGCCCCCTCCTGCCTCATTCGGGGCCTTACCCCGGAGTGAGATCACAGACTGGCGAGGGGCCTCGCTGGCTCAGTCAGGAGGGGGATCCCTCCGCAACTTCCTGCTGTTCTGGGGGTGGGGAGTCAGGCTGGGTCACGCTCCCCCCATACAGACATCAGCGCTGAGGCTGCAGGGAGGTGGAGCAGGTGATGGCCAAGGGGGAGGAGCTGCCCAGGATCTCGCTGTCTTTGACTTCCTAGCAGTATCCCTGCCAGAGCTGTGAGGATGTGGGGTATGGCTTGCAGTACAGGGCAGCACGCCAGCTGGCTGGGGAGGGGCATATTCCCTCCCCCCAAAGCGGAGTGCCTTGGGGTGTTGATGGGTTGTACACTCACTGCGGGTCCGGTCGCTCAAGGTGGGGCACTCGGTAATACTCTGTAGGGCTCAGAGTCTCAGCTCCGTGGCTGAGTCTCGCGGGCTGCTCACCCCTTCTGGGACCACGGGAACCAAACAAACAGCTGAGGAGAGAGAACGTCCCTGCAGGAACAGCAAATCCTCTGCTAGTCCCAGCGGCCCACTGGCCTCTCTTCCTTCAGACGGGCCTTGGAAGGGCCGAGTCTGGAGCAAAGTTGCAGCTTCACCAGCAGGGACGTGGCACAGTCCTTTCACCTCAGGAGACCACGGCCTTCCTTGTGACAGAGCCATGGGTGGCACAGCCTCCTCCTGGTGCTGGGCAGCTCAGCACTGTGCCCTGCTCCGCTCCACTCTGCTCCCAGAGCAGCTCCCTGCTGCACTGAGCTTCCCCCCTTGAATTCCTCCATGTTTAACACAAGGTGCAGGTGCCACTCCAGCCCAGAGCAGCTCCTGACCCCCACTTTATACACCCCGGCACACTCCCTGCCTGTTCTGTGGCTGCCCCCAGCCTTCTCCATGGCTCCCGCTGCCGGAAGCGCATCAGGCCCGTGCTCAAGTCTGTCCACTGGCTTCCAGGGCCAGTTCAAGGGCTTGGCCCTAGTTTTCAGTGCCATCCATGCCCTGTGGTGCCGTCCATCCCCACAGCCTGTCCCAGTGCAGTCCATGCCCATACCCCGTCCGTGGCAGATACCCCGTGTGCATGGAGTTAAGGGAAGGTGTATAACAGTTAGGACAATCTCGCCACAGTTCGATGGCGGATGGATCCCAGAGAGGGGCAGGCCATGCCTTTCCCTCACAGCCACTTGTGTGTCTGAATATAGCACAGGTGCAGGGTCATTGTGGCAAAGCCATGACCACTGGAATACAGAGGTGACCCATGGTGGCAGGGAATGTCCCCTGCAGCTCCCAGCCCATGGCAAGCATCCCAGATGTCTTCAGACTCTCCCCGCCCCCCCCATCCCAAAGTGGGCACGTCCATCCAAACTCAGTTCATAGCTGCGGGGTGCATGGACCTACCAGGACATATTTAACCACTGAAAGAGCAGTCCCTTGCCTAGCAACAAGATGGAGATGCAGCTGTGAATTTCCATGGAATGTGTCAGGTAACTTTAGCTCCCTCTCAGCCACTTAAACTTGGACTCAGCCAGAGAGAAGAGGAAGGCACTGCCCTGATCTCACCTACACCTGGGAAGCTCTCTGTACCAGGTCCAACCCTCGGGGATCAAACCCCTGCAACTCCATAGCCCTGATTCATGGCAGAACTTAAGCATGTGCTTAATCCTATTGACTTCAATGGAATTTAAGATTGTGCTGAAAGATAGTTAGTTGAAGTAGTTAAGTAGTTTGCTGAAAGGGTTTTTCCTGAGTCAGGTGCTAGTTCATCAAGTTGTTAATATGGAAGGGGGAACTTATCTGCTGTGGGAGGAAACAGACCATGTGAGATCCATCGATCGATTGGATCTATTTATCTATCATCTCAGGTTTTGTATAGTTCCCACCTAAGGGAAATAATGACTATGCTTACAGGTAATCTGGTGCAATAGCTCCTATGGTATGGGATGATTTTGGTATTTAACACTACTTCCCATGACAATCTCTGTTGTCGGTGTCTCTTTCCTTTCTGGTCCTTCATTCACTGTCTCTTTCTCTTTACTTCTCGCTGTTTTCCTCTGTTTTTGTCTTTCCCTTCCCTACACGGGATGCTGCTGACCCTTGTTTGCAGCCCGGGGATTTTGATCCCCTCCCACATGGCACCAGTGGCTGGCTCTCAAGCCTGGTGGGACTCCTCAGTGGAAGGTGCTCCTGATGGTGAGTCCGGGAATGGGAACCTGGCCTTTTCTGCTGGCTGTTTTTCCTGAACAATCCTAGGAGAGCTGGGCAGGCATCTGGGGCTGCTCAGTGGTTTGGTTCTGTATTTGGATTTGTACTTTCCAGAACCTGACCAGGAATATTAATAAAAGAGTAAACAAAGCACAGAGCAAAGCTTTGCCCTGCAGCAGTGTACAGCAGCCCCAGGAACTCCACAGGCCCACTGGCCAGGCTGCGGTCTGGGGTTCTGCTTGGCACCAGTCTTGGCATGGAGCTGTGGAAGGCGGGCTCCTCAGGTCCCTTGGGGAGCCATTTCCAAGAATAAAACTCTGCCCCATCTGCTCTGGGAGCATGGCAGCTCCTGGAGTGTGGACAGACCAGATCTCATGTTGTTCTGACTCAGTGACAAAAATAACCACAAATAAAAATAGCCAGAGAATCTGGTTCATTGGGGCTTTGAATGCAGGGCCCTAGAAAGTTAACTTGCCAGCAAGTTAAAGAAGTATGGATTGGATGAATGGACTATAAGGTGGATAGAAAGCTGGCTAGATTGTCGGGCTCAGTGGGTAGTGATCAATGGCTTGATGTCTAGTTGGCAGCCGGTATCAAGTGGCGTGCCCTAGGGGTTGGTCCTGGGGCCAGTTTTGTTCAATATCTTTATTAATGATCTGGATGATGGGATGAATTGCACCCTCAGCAAGTTCGCAGATGACACTAAGCTGGGGAGAGAGGTAGATACACTGGAGGGTAGGGATAGGGTCCAGAGTGACCTAGACAAATTGGAGGATTGGGCCAAAAGAAATCTGATGAGGTTCAACAAGGACAAGTGCAGAGTCCTGCACTTAGGATGGAAGAATCCCATGCACCACTATAGGCTGGGACTGACTAACTAAGCAGCAGTTCTGCAGAAAAGGACCTGGGGATTACAGTGGATGAGAAGCTGGATATAAGTCAGCAGTGTGCCCTTGTTGCCAAGAAGGCCAATGGCATATTGGGCTGTATTAGTAGGAGCATTGCCAGCAGATTGAGGGAAGTGATTTTTCCCCTCTATTCGGCACTGGTGAGGCCACACCTGGAGTATTGCGTTCAGTTTTGGTCGCCCCACTACAGAAGGGATGTGGACAAATTGGAGAGAGTCCAGCAGAGGGCAACAAAAATGATTAGGGGACTGGGGCACATGACTTACGAGGAGAGGCTGAAGGAACTTGGGTTACTTAGTCTGCAGAAGAGAAGAGTGAGGGGGGATTTGATAGCAGCCTTCAACTACCTGAAGGGGGGTTCCAAAGAGGATGGAGCTCGGCTGTTCTCAGTGGTGGCAGATGACAGAACAAGAAGCAATGGTCTCACGTTGCAGTGGGGGAGGTCTAGGTTGGATATTAGGAAACACTATTTCACTAGGAGGGTGGTGAAGCACTGGAAAGTGTTAGCTAGGGAGGTGATAAGTATCAGAGGGGTAGCCGTGTTAGTCTGGATCAGTAAAAAGCAACAAAGAGTCCTGTGGCACCTTATAGACTAGGGAGGCGGTAGAATCTCTATCCTTAGAGGTTTTAAGCCCTGGCTTGACAAAGCCCTGGCTGGAATGATTTAGTTGCGGATTTGTCCTACTTTGAGCAGGGGATTGGATTAGATGACCTCCTGAGGTCTCTTCCAACCCTAATATTCTAGGATTCTAAAGGGGCAGAATCCCCTACTGATTACAGGGCCTCGTCCCCAGATCATCCTGTTCTGCTCTTCCTCTGTCTCTACCCCCCACCCCATTCCCCTGTGTTCTTGTCACATGTGTTTGAGGAGTGCCAGTTCTCGACAGGCCTTAGGCACAGGACCCCCCGGTGTTGTGAAGAAGCCAGAGATTTGGGGACCAGATACTTGATCCCCTAGTTGCAGTGATTAGCACATCAGCCATGGATTTCCTTATACACAGCTAGCCTGCCAGGGTGCACCGCACTGTATCAGCGTGATCCCCCGCTCTGCGCTCCCCCTGCAGCTCCCATTTCTGAAAGACAGAGAAGAGCAAATCCCTTAATGGGTATTTTATTTACACTCTCTTGTTTCCCTTCATTTTCCCTCCTTCATCCCAGGCCTCTCTGGCACAAGACTGAGACTAAAGAGGCTGAAGCTGGAGTAACTTGCACTTTCCTAATGGCTTGTATTAATCTGCTTCCTAGATCTGCAGAGAAGAGGGGGGTCCTTCTCTGACCTGCTCCATGCTGCAGGTGCGTGTGCATCCCCTCCATAGCACTCTCCTGAGTATGTCCAGCCACAACCTACAAGTTCTACTCATTCCCAGTCATAGGGAGGCAGGCTGGGGCCCAGGCAGATGGAGACACCAAGATCATGGTTCCCCAGCTCCCAGTGCACTGTCACTTTGGATCAGTGACAGGCAGGCCACAGGGAGCAGAGTTCGTGTGTGTGCGGTGGCAGCCGTGGGCTGGAAGGACGGAATTAATCAATGTGTTGATTGCTGTAGTGCTTGCGGGGCGGAGTGTGGGGAAGCGCTGGAGAAGCTGTGGCATTTGTGATGCCCCCATCTCTTGCGTGGGGCGTTGCATGGCCGGGGGTGAGCTGCTGGGAAGGTTCTGCCCTCTCTCGCCGGCCATGTGCCAGTGCTGGTCATGCCTGTGGATCACAGCTGGCACGGTCCGTGTTGGTGCCAGACAGAGCCTGCGCCCTAAAAGCACTGATGATGAAAGCCAAGAACTTGTCTGTCTCCCCTTTATCTCTGAATCACAGTGCTGCCTGCACTAGCCCAGCTGAATCCAGGGGGAAACGTGCATCCTAAAGGCTCTGCTCTAGGAATTCTTTGGGGGCAGGTCTCTGGCCTGTGTTATTCGGGAAGCTCAGACTAGATGATCACTGTGGTCCCTTCTGGCCTTGTAACCTATGAAAGATCCGACTCCCTGGGCTCCCTCCTGCCCATGAGCCCGTGGGGAATCCAGCCCATGCTGTCCCAGAGCAGCAGACCCAGCACCCCTAGCACAAGGCAGATACCACAGGGAAGGTAATTCCAGCCACCACTGAGCGCTTAAGAGACTCTAGTTCTTTAAACCCATAGAACAACTTGCAAAGTGGCTCTTACTGTGATGGGTATTACAGAAGTGCCTAAAGACCCTCAGGGCAGGGCTCTGCAGGGCTGCTGCGCACTGCACACACACAGTATGAGACTGCCCCTGCCACTACAAGCTTACACTCTAATTGGACCAGACAGAAAAAGGTGGGAGGGGAAACAGCCCTGCGTGGTGCACTAGCCACTAGACCTGGTATTGCTTGTAGGTGTATCTCTCTGAACTAGGCTGTACACAGAGCATCCAGACCAGCCTGGGGGTGCTCAGCTGTAGTGAGCATGGGGAAATGTTCGGCCTGTGTTTGTCTGGAATTCAGGCCTGGCTACACAATCTATTAACAAATTTATTTTCCATTCATTATCCATTTATTATTATTATTTATCCATTCATTAACAAATTTAAGCTGTCATGGCTGTGAAGAAAACCTTCCACAGGGGACCCAAAGGTAAACCTATGGAGTGACGTCTGCCTGAATCTTCAGGCAGCTTGAAACAGCAGTTCTGAAGTGTGACCTACCCCCTTCACTGCGGGGGACCATAAACTCTGAACCCTAAAGCTGACAATTGAAATATCACCATTATTAACTATTTCACCGCCGGTCACCGTAGCAACAACATCCCGCTAACGTGTTTATCCAACAACCCCACCCCTCCTGCCCATCCCCAGCTGAGAAACGATCTAATCTGCCCTAGCCTTGCTGTCAAAGACCTCTAGCTTCTAGACTGACAGTCTCCAGCCAGCAGCACTGCCTCAGCTCCACATTGAGAATGGAGCACGGAAGGGCGGTGGGAGAATGCCTTCCGCCGGGAATACTGTGCCAGAAGAATTGCTCACGGGCTGGAGCTGGTAAAAGGCTGTGTTTTAACTGTCCTGGAAGTTGCCCCCAGATGAGAGGCTGCTGCATGCACGGGGCTTTTGCCAGGGTAACCCAGTCCACTTTGCCACAGAGCATGCAGGGCCTTGCTTATCATATGCTGTTATGTAAACAAACCCGTGAGATGCATGTGGCTGAGCGAGGGAAGAACTGCTGTGTGATTCAGCCGTACCCATTTGCCCAGCCGGCGGTCTGTGCCCTGGTTGTCTGCCTGCACAGAGTTGTGGGTCAGCGGGAGGGGTAGGGTCACCCCAAGGTGAGTTGACTAAGAGCAGGATGTAAACAAAGGGCTGAGGAAGGACTTGCCCTTCCCTTGGGGAACATTGTTACATACTCAACTAAACTCCTATGCAACCCGCTGCGTCCAGTCCTATCTGCCGAGACTGCGTTCATATCTCGAGCTGCTCCGGGAAGCAAGGCTGGTCCCTCCAAATGTTAGCAAAATCAAATGGGGAGCAATTTTTAAAAGGGATCCAGAGGTGATCCCAGCAATTACAGGCCAGTAAGCCTGATTTCAATACTAGGCAAACTGGTTGAAACTATAGTAAAGAATGAAATTGTCAGACACATAGATGAACACAATTTGTTGGGGAAGAGTCAACATGGTTTTTGTAAAGGGAAATCATGCCTCACCAATCTACTAAAATTCTTTTGGGGGTCATCAAGCAAGCAAGTTAAAAAGGTATGGATTGGATGAATGGACTATAAGGTGGATAGAAAGCTGGACAGATCATCGGGCTCAACGGATAGTGATCAACGGCTCAATGTCTAGGTGGCAGCCGGTATCAAGCGGAGTGCCCCAGGGGTCTGTCCTGGGGCCAGTTATGTTCAACATCTTCATTAGTGATCTGGATGATGAGATGGATTGCACCCTCAGCAAGTTCGCAGATGACACTAAGCTGGGGGGAGAGGTAGATACACTGGAGGGCAGGGATAGGGTCCAGAGTGATCTAGACAAATTGGAGGATTGGGCTTAAAGAAATCTGATGAGGTTCAACAAGGACAAGTGCAGTGTTCTGCACTTAGGACGGAAGAATCCCATGCACTGCTACAGGCTGGGGACCGACTGGCTAAGCGGCAATTCTCTAAAAAAGGACCTGGGGATTACAGTGAATGAGAAGCTGGATATGAATCAACAGTGTGCCCTTGTTGCCAAGAAGGCTAACGGCATATTGGGCTGCATTAGTAGGAACATTACCAGCAGATCAAGGGAACAAAATAGCAGATGAAATTCAATGTTGATAAATGCAAAGTAATGCACATTGGAAAACATAATCCCAACTAGATATATAAAATGATGGGGTTTAAATTAGCTGTTACCACTCAAGAGAGAGATCTTGGAGTCATTGTGGATAGTTCTCTGAAAACATCCACTCAATGTGCAGCGGCAGTCAAAAAAGCAAACAGAATGTTGGGAATCATTAAGAAAGGGATAGATAATAAGACAGAAAATATCTCGCTGCCTCTATGTAAATCCATGGTACACCCACATCTTGAATACTGTGTGCAGATGTGGTCACCTCTCTCAAAAAAGATATATTGGAATTGGAAAAGATTCAGAAAAGGGCAACAAAAATGATTAAGGGTATGGAACGGCTTCTGTATGAGGAAAGATTAATAAGACTGGGACTTTTCAGCTTGGAAAAGAGATGACTAAGGGGGGATATGATTGCAGTCTATAAATGCATGACTGGTGTGGAGAAAGTAAATAAGGAAGTGTTATTTACTCCTTCTCATAACCCAAGAACTAGGGGTCACCAAATGAAATTAATAGGCAGCAGGTTTAAAACAAACAAAAGGAAGTATTTTTTCACACAACAGTCAGTCTGTGGAACTTTTTGCCAGAGGATGTTGAGAAGGCCAAGACTATAACAGGGTTAAAAAAAGAACTAGATAAATTCATGGAGAATAGGTCCATCAATGACTATTAGCCAGGATGGGCAAGGATGGTGTCCCTAGCCTCTGTCTGCCAGAAACTGGGAATGGGCGACAGGGGATGGCTCACTTGATGATTACCTGTTCTGTTCATTCCCTCTGGGGCACCTGACATTGGCCACTGTTAGAAGATAGGATACTGGGCTAGATGGGCCTTTGGTCTTACCTGGTATGGCTGTTCTTATGATATTATGTTCTGTCNTGTGGAACTTTTTGCCAGAGGATGTTGTGATGGCCAAGACTATAACAGGGTTAAAAAAAGAACTAGATAAATTCATGGAGAATAGGTCCATCAATGACTATTAGCCAGGATGGGCAAGGATGGTGTCCCTAGCCTCTGTCTGCCAGAAACTGGGAATGGGCGACAGGGGATGGCTCACTTGATGATTACCTGTTCTGTTCATTCCCTCTGGGGCACCTGACATTGGCCACTGTTAGAAGATAGGATACTGGGCTAGATGGGCCTTTGGTCTTACCTGGTATGGCTGTTCTTATGATATTATGTTCTGTCAACATTGCTCTGCAAAGGGGTTTTTTGTTAGTTTTGAAAAATCAAAAACCTGAAAACTGATTTTTTTTATCTTCAGCAACTGAAGAACTGAAAACATTGGCTGATTTTTTGTTGGTTTCTGTGTTTCAGGTTTCAGTTGATCAAAACTGAATTTTTTTGGTGGTGGTGAGGGGGTAGAGTTCAGTTACTTAACAAAACCCACAAAGTGCAGTTGCAAACGTACATTTCCTGCAAAAATTGCTGGTTTTGATGACAAAACCCCCAGACATTTGAATGTAAAATCTCACGCAGCTCTCCTGGAGGGCTGGTGGGATCACACTGGGCTGCTGCACACTTGCTGGGCTGCACCTCCCAGCAATCTCCTCATTTGACTGTTCTCAATGCTTTCACACTTGGCAAGAGAGCTGGCTTCTTCCCGCAGCCAGGGCCGAGGATTTGGCCGTTTGCTCTCAAGCACGCAGGAGCTGGGGCTGGCCCAGATTTGGCTTGTAGCCTTCATGGCACATTTCAGAACATGGGTCTCTGTGGCAGCCAGTTTCCACACTTAGGCTCTGACCCAGAGTGTTCAGTAATGTTTCCTTCACTGCTTCAAGGAACCCTAAAGCAGAGGTGATGCATGGGCGGGAGGCATGTAGGGTCACATACCCCTGGGTCACATTTGCTACTTGGTTGTACTGAGGGTGCTCTCCCAGACTGAGCATACTCAGTAACACTGCTGGCATGTCTGTCCCGTTACTCTGCCCTCTCCCCCCCCCCCCCCCCCCGCAGCAGGCATGCATCCCCGACTAGCTGGAAAGCACGGTGCAGAGTGACGCAAGGCTGAGAGACGTTGCCTCTGTAAATCAGCCTGCCACCAGCTTTAGTGTACGTGCAGCAAGGGGGGCACTGTGTGGATCTAGAGCTATGGCCTGTGAACAGTCTCCAGAGGAGCAAAGACGAGACAGGAACTCAGCCGTATTCTGAATGCACAAAGGGTGGAAACTCAGAGCAAGCGCAGGAGTTACTAACCTGCCGAACAAGGCCGGGGTTGGGGGCGGGGGAGTTAATTCAAACCAAAGGGTGAAGGTTAATTCATCAAAGGAGATGAAGACCAAGCTTCATGTAACCCTATAAGCCCTGTGGCCTGGAGCCTTTGAGAGATGGGAGCTCACTACTGACACCTGTTGGTAAATAGTAAGAGGAGCGGCTGGGCAAGGAGCTCTCTGCCAGTGTCTGTTGGGGAGCAGCAGGAATTGACTGACTGGGCCAGGCCTCAGTTGCATTTCAGCTGTGTGCTAGTCTGGGGCATTTTGGTTAAAGTACGGCGGAGTTTGGAGTTTGAGAGCTGTAGTGTGCTATGGACCCTTTCAGGAAATGGAAGGACAAAAACTCAGCTCCGATGGTGCCTGGGGTCTCCCTGACTGAGGCTGCGGTCTGGCACAGCCAAGTATGCGGGTGGTAAGGTTCTTACGTCTGTGAGCAGTGCCTTGTTAGTGGTAAGACCCCTGTTAAGGGTGCTAGTTACCACTGAGCCCTCCTTAGAGAGCAGCCCAGGCACCATGGACCTGCCAGCATCCTTGGACTCCCAGCCAAGAACAGCCTGGGGGGCGAAAGGCTGCGGAGGAGGGAGTGGCAGAATGCACGAACCACTCACAGCTGCCAGGAGGACTGAGGCTCGGACTGTTCTTACGACACCCTGCGGGATGGAGTCTTGCCCTGTAGATATTGTTGATTGATTAATTGCTGGCTTTCCCAGGTTCAGTCTCTTTCCCCGCTACTCCCATTTGTTTTAAATCCCTGGACTCCGTGCTTGCGAGTGGGGAAGTATTGCCCATCAGGGCACTCGGGGGGTATATAGAGTTGCCAACTTTCTACTCGCACAAAACTGAACACCCTTGCCCCGCCCCCTGCCCCACCCCTCCTCCGAGGCCCTGCCCATGCCCTGCCCTTTCTCTGAGGCCCCACCCCCACTCACTCCATCCCCCCTCCCTCTGTCGCTTGCTCTCCCCACCCTCACTCACTTGCTCATTTTGCTGGGCTGGCTCAGGGGGCTGGCGTGTGGGAGGGGGTGAGGGCTCTGGCTGGGGGTGCAGGCTCTGGGGTGGGGCCAGGGATGAGAGGTTTGAGGTGAAGGTGGGGCTGGGGAATGGAGCCAAGGGGTTTGGAGTATAGGAGGGGGCTCCAGGCTGAAGGCAAGGGGCTGGGGTGTGGGACGGGGTATGGGCTCTGGGCTGAGGGTGTGGGTTCTGAGCTGGGGCCAGGGATGAGTGGCTTGGGGTGCAGGAGGGGGCCAGGGGTGGAGCTGAGGAGTTCCCAGTATGTTACGGGGCTTCAGGCTGAGGTGGGGGTTGGGGTCTGGGAGGAGGTATGGGCTCTGGGCTGGGGGTGTAGTTCTGGGGTGAGGCCATAAATGAGTGGTTCAGGGTGCATAAGGGGACTCCTGGCTGGGGCAGGGGGTTGGGCTGTGGGGATATGTGAGGGCTCTGGCTGGGGGTGCAGACTCTAGGATGTGGTTGGGGATGAGGGGTTTGGGGTGAAGGAGGGTGCTCCGGGCTGGGACTGAGGGGATCGGAGGGCAGGAGGGGGATCAGGGCTGGGGCAGGGGGTTGGGGCACGGGAGAGAGTGAGGGCTCCAGCTGTGGGTGCGGGCTCTGGGGTGGGGCTAGAGATGAGGGATTTGGGCGTGCAGGAGGGAGTCAGAGCTGCAGATTCCAGTTGGCGCTTACCTCAAGCAGCTCCAGGAAGCAGTGGCATGTCCCCCCTCCAGCTCTTACCATGGAGGCATGGCCAGATGGCTCTGCGCACTGCCCTGTCTGCAGGCACCGCCCCCTGCAGCTCCTATTGGCTGTGGTTCCTGGCCAATGGGAGCTGCAGGGGCGGCGCTTGGGGCAGGGGCAACATATGGAGCCCCCTGGATGCCCCTATGCATAGAAGCCAGAGTGTGGACATGCCGGTTGCTTCCCGGAAGCTGCGTGGCGCGAAGGCTAACAGGAAGCCTGCCAGCCCTGTTGTGCAGTGCTGCCAACTGGACAGTCAATGGCCCGGTTAGCGGTGCTGATCGGAGCAGCCAGGATCCCTTTTCGACCAGGTGTTCCAGTCGAAAACCAGACACCTGGTCACCCTAGGGCTATATTTAGTTTCCCAGGTTACTGAGTGGGAGTTGGAGTTGGTGTTAGTTAAGGCTTTAGAAGGACCCTCTAGAATATTGATCCTAGCACTTTTTGCTTCCAACACCACCTGGCAGAAGGGTGACGTGTTACCAGCTGTGTTCATGTTGCCTGAGAAATGTCGTCTGTTGGCATTTCTTGACTGTTTCTGAGTGTTCCTGTGCCTCATGGTGCTGCATTGTCTTCCTTTGAGCCACCGAGGCTAATGAGACATGGTGACCTGGCGACTTCAGGTACAGTAAGTAGCAGCAATCCTGTCACTTTGTTTTTGTTTGTTTGTTGTTGGGTGCGAGCTGCTGGCCATGTGCTGCTGGATTGAAGTTTATACTGTCCTCTGGCTGGGGGGGCTGTGTGCTTAGCCTAGAGGCCTGCTAGGCAAGGCTGAGAGCTTGTTAATGAGGCTCTAGCCTGTCACCCTTTGATCCCTAATCCTTGGAGGATCCCTTGACGAGGGCGCTGGGCTATTCAGCGAGAATAGTGGTTTAAAAAGCCAGTTCCTAAGTGACCATAGGAGCTAGCGAACAGGGAAGTTTTGGAAGGGAGTTGAGAGAGGGAGTCAGATACACCTAATAAACATTCTCTAAACTCAGGCCAAAAAATCCCTCCCCCTGCCCCACAATCCAACAAAACAAACAACAAAAATACCCTGCAAGAGTCAAAATAATGCAGACAGAAGTCCAGCACCAGAGTGGGGGCAGGGCCAGCTCCAGGGTTTTGGCCGCCCCAAGCAGCCAAAACCAAAAAAAAAAAAGCCGCGATCGCGATCTAAAAAAAGCCGCGATCGCGATCTGCGGCGGCAATTCGGCGGGAGGTCCTCCACTCCCAGGCGGAGTGACGGACCCTCCGCCGAATTGCCCCCGAATACCTGGAACTGCCATCTCTGTCCGGAACGGCCGCCCCAAGCACCTGCTTGAGAAGCTGGTGCCTGGAGCCGGCCCTGAGTGGGGGCTATCCAGTTCATCGCAGCCAACAATAATACAAAACGAAGGGGTCTATATGAGCTGTTACCATTCAAGAAAGAGATCTTGGAGTCATTGTGGATAGTTCTCTCAAAACATCCACTCAATATGCAGCAACCGTCAAGAGAACTAACAAAAAGTTAGGAACCATTAGGAAAGGGATAGAAAATAAGACCGAAGATATCATGACACTATATAAATCCATGGCATGCCTACATCTTGAATACTGCGTGCAGTTCTGGTTGCCCCATCTCAAACAAGATATATTGGAATTGGAAAAAGTACCAAGAAAGGCAACAAAAATGATGAGAGGTATGAAACAGCTTCCATATGAAGAGAGATTAAAGCACTGGGACTGTTCAGCTTGGAAAATAGACGACTAAGGGGGGATATGACAGAGGTCTATAAAATCATGAATAGTGTGGAGAAAGTGAATAAGGAAGTGTTATTTACCCCTTCACATAACACGTTACCACAATGAAATTAATACGCAGCAGGTTTAAAACAACATAAGGAAGTACTTCACACAACACACAGTCAACCTGTGGAACTTGTTGCCAGGGTATGTTGTGAAGGCCAAAAGTATGACTGGGTTCAAAAACTAATGAGATCAGTTCATGAAAGAGAGGTCCATCAGTGGCTATTAACTAAGATGCACCCCATGCTCTGGGTATCCCTAAACCTCTGACTGCCAGATGCTGGGAGTGGATGACAGGGAATGGATCATGCAGTGATTGCCCTGTTCTGTTCATTCCCTCTGAAGCACCTGGTACTGGCCACTGTCAGAAGACAGGCTACTGGGCTGGATTGACCATTGGGCCCCTGCACAAATTGAAGCCATAAGTAGGGAAAGCTCTTGAATGAGAGCGGGCGGGTTTATAGCAGAAGCAGACTCAAGGGTGATCTGTAAAGCTGCACCCTGTGACTCCAAAGCAGTTTGCTTACAAGATCCCGGTGCAATCTGAGGGGGATTCAGGGTGGAAATTGAGGAGGGTCTGGAGCAGTGACAGCTGGAGCTGTTCGGATTAAAGGCAAATCGAGACCGATTTGGAAATTAAATCAAGAACTAGACCCATAATATAACCAGCAAGGAAAGGGCAGCCCAGTGCCAACCAGGCAGCCTGCTCTGGTGGGCTTGCTGCACATCTGAAGGGAATGCTGCAGCTACTGCTGTTATCTGAGCTCTTGGAGAGGAGGCTCCTCCTCTTCCTTAACTCTTCCCGAGTCAGGAGAGCTGTGACTGCTCCTTGAATGCTGCTCCAGCGTGCCTGTATTGCTACCAGCGATGGGAGCCTCATGTGCTCAGGAGTTGGCTGTCGCAGTGCACTGTTCAGTGGAGAGATTACAGCTCTGACGCTGCAATCTGTTGTGCATGGTGCATGTGCCCCCTGCGTCTAATAACACAGACTCTGTTGTTCTCCCTGCAAGCTTGGATGCTTTCCCAATCCCTCACCTGGTGAGGTGGTTCAGCAAGGTAAAGACCACTCAGACAGCCCCCCTCCAGCTGCGGAGAACCTGCGCCAGGTGAGCCCTCGACATCCCCTCGCCTGCACTGTGGGCTGCAAGAAGTTAATTAATTGTTGGAAAAGCAGCTTCCAGAGTTTGTCTAATTCCACCCACAACAGCTCCTTTCACTCTATTTTAAACTGGTTCTTACTCTGCTTCAAGTTTTAAAAAAAAACATTCACTGCTCCTCTATAAAACCGGCCATAAGCCTCGGAGAAAGCGAGGAGTCACAGTTCCAGCACCTCGGCCAAGAAGTTGTAGCTCAGCTGAGAAGTCTGCAGGTAATTTATGTTTCATACTTTATCATCTTTCTGTTCTTCGAGTTGCTTTCTCTCATGCGCGGGTAGTTATCTGTATGCATAGCGCCTGAATAGTGTGGTGACTGGTTCTGTAGCGGTAGAGAAATAGAGAGAGAGAGAACTCCTGTTTCAATGTGTTATTTAATATTTGGTTATTCCAGATACAGCTTTGCTGGCCAGTGCACCTGGTGCATGTTGGATGAAGTGTGTCCACACATGGCAGTAATTTGGAATAGAGAATAAGTTGTATTTTGCAAAGTTAAAGAGCTGGCTAAATAAAAGTCCCAGACATATCCCTCCGACCTTCAAGAAGTTGCACCGAATGAAACATTGAAGGGACTTAGTACCTGGGTTTGTAAAGGAAAGATGGTGATGCTAATCCATGTGGGGTCTTACAGGAATCTGGCCTTTGCTTTGTTACAGCTGTCTAAAGGCTGTTAGGAAAGTTAATTTAATCTCCCATCGCTCCATTATGCAGGCTGTTCAGAAAATGGCCCTCCCAGAGGGTTGGTCTGTGTGTGATGGACACTGGAAGGGGGCTGGCCCCACACTTTTATTCCTCTTCTTGCCAGTTTGACAGCAGTATCATGTCACATCTCTGTTAAACTCGGAAGGGCTGTTCCTAGGGTTACACATGCTGAAAGATCTCCGTGACTCACACATGCATCCCACAAACTCGCAGAACACAGCTCCCAGTGATGCTCAGAAATCCAGGGCATTTAGGAGCTGCTTTGTCTCTTTTCTTTTTTTAAATGTATTGCAAAAAGCTGGTTGACAAAATTGTTGGTCTCCCTTATTCAGGACAAAAACATATGGAGACCACTCCCTCCCAGGTGCCAAATTGGACAACCTAGGTTGTGGGCAATCCAGGGCAACCCTTGTGGATGCCCCATCTCGGCAGCAATTAAGTAGTTACATTTTGCAAAAGGTAAATTGTGCAGCAAAGGAAATGTGGATGGGGCTGTGAGTGCAGCACTCCTGAAGGCAGAATGGAAAGTGAAGGCTGCTGTCCAGCCGCCCAGCTCTGAAAGCAGCGCCGCCACTGGCAACAGAGCAGAAGTAAGGGTGGCAATACCATATCATGCCACCCTTACTTCTGCGCAATGTTTGACCTTTATGCTGGGAGGGGTGGCTACAGGGGTGCTAAGATGAATTTTGGGGTGGTTATAGCCCCCACAAGCACCCCCCAGTGCCGCCCCAGTCTTCTAATGGCTCCACCACACTGTGAAGAGAAGGGACTAGTCTTTGGCTGGATTTGGGTGTTGCGTGTCATGCATTTGACTGTCCTAGAGCCCCTCTGGCTGCAGATCTGCTATAGCTCCTATCATCTCAGTTTCCTCCGTGTTCAAACACCTGCCAGAAAAGGAGGGCTCTTCCCCAGGTTGTGATTAACAGTATTCTCCTGCAAATGCCTGTATGTCTCCTAGCTCAAAGACAACGTGAACGTCTGGTACTCAGCAGCCACATGCCAGCATCTCTGCTACTGCTGCCTTGCCCCATGTTCTAATGGGGATGGTGGTTCAGTGCAATGAAGGCTGTGGTGGCTCTTGCAGGGTGTATGTGGGCTATAGCTCCCCTCCTTTGCTGCACACAAATGGACAGCCACATGTTACTATAGACAGACTTGTCTGATGCTCACATTTAAATGTGAGACAAAATATCTTAGATATGGCTTTGTTCTGCGGCTGACAATAGGTAGCTAAAAATATCTGACTTTGTTCCACTCAATAAAGGTCTCTCAAGGGGCAACACTAACATTTTGCCAGATTTGTGTAAAAATACAAAAAAAAAATCACATTTTTGCCAATAGCATCTCACAAAACATGTAACTAGTAAAAAAAAAAAAAAATCAAACCCCACGCTGTGCTGCTACAGGGGTTATGTGGGGTGCTCTGTGAAAGCATCTCCCTGGCACGTGCCTGCGACTGCCTGACAGCATTGGGGCAAGGGCTAGGCTTAGTTACCATGTACACGCATGCACGCACGCACACACACATAATGTAAATTGTATTCTTCTGGTCACTGATATATAGACATACCTGGCATATTGATTAATTACATTCTAAGGGCCGGATGGCTTCCAGGATTGATAGTTCATTGCTGAGCCCCTCACGGTAGCATAGCGCTTGGCTGGTGCAGTGATGAGTGCCAGTACCAGGAGGTGGACACATTGCCTGGTTCAAGCCCAGCCTGGGTTGGTAATGACAGCAAGTTCTTACTGACTATTGGTAGCTATTTGGTAGTCTCTGTGAAATACAGTCCCCTTTCTTTCACATTTCTATCACAGTAGCAGCTCGAAGCTAGCCAGGCCAAGTCCCCATTGTGCTAGGCACTGTACAAATGAATCGAAGATGACAGTTCCTGCCCCAAAGAGCTGAAAGTCAGAATGTAGCAAGAGGATGAGGAAAACAAACCAGCTGAGGAGGGAGAGACAGGGTAACATGGATCAAGGGATTGTGCATTTCTTAGCAAACAAGGAGCAATAAGCACAGCCTGCCATTTGCCTGGCCATTCACCGGTCCATTGACTTTCAGGCCAGAAGGGACCATTGCACGCATCTGCTGTGACCTCCTGAATAACATAGGTCATTGTACCCACCTAGAAATTCCTGCTGTAAGCCTATTGGGTGAGCTAGAACAGAGCTTTTCAGAGACACCCAGTAAAGACTCCAAGGGACAGAGAATCTACCATGTCCCTCAGTAAATTGTCCTAGTTACTCTCCCTAATAATCAGTAGTGCCTTACTTCTAGTTTTAATTTGGCCAGTTTCAACTTCCAGCTGTTGGAACTTGTTCTGCCTTAGATGATAGCGCTGCCTGCTATCGGATTCTCCCCCTGATAATAATAGGCAGTGATCAAGTCACCTCTTACTCTTCTTGTGGACAAACTAGAGATTGAGCTTCTTTAGTCAGTCACTGTAAGACAGTGTTTCCAAGTCTCAAATTGTTCCTGTCACTCTTTTCTCCACCCTTCCCAGTTTTGCAGTGTGGACACTAGAGCTGGACACAGTGTCCAGCAGTGGTCGCACGAATGTCATGGACAGAGGTAACATCTCCTCCCTGCGCTGGTCAATATTCCTGTGCTTATACATCCAAGGATCGCGTTAATCCTCTTAACCACAGCATGGCACTGGCAGCTCATGTTTCTGCCAGGACCTCTCAGTCCCTTGCACAGTCACTGCTTGCCAGGATACAGTCGCCCATCCTGTAAGCATGACTTATTTCTGGTTCCTAAAAGTATGACCAGGCACTTGGCTGTATTAAAATACACTGCAATGCACTTTCCTGTATGCACCATGGCAGGGTGAGTTCTGAGGAGTGACTTGCAGGAGACCAGGGGGCATTATGGATTGGGTCTGGGAGTTTTTCCTGTGTGTACAGGGCAGCCTGGCAGGCAGAAATTCTGGTCGGGCTTGTGGGGGAAACAGAGATGTGGATGATGCAGGGAAGTGTCATGGGTGGGCTGAAGGGATGTGACCTTGGAGTGAGATAACAGGTTGGCTAGGGAGGACAGGCTAAGCTGTGGAGGGCTTTGGCAGGAAGGAGGTGGGGTTTGTGTCTGATGCAGCTGAGAAGGCAGAGCCCCTGGACATACAGGAAGGGGGGAGCGGGACTCAGAGTGATGAGTCAGGGAAATGATAGTAACAATATTTTGAGGGGTGCTGACATCGAGGCCGAAGGGGATTGCAGTGTGGAGGAGTGCTGGGGATTGGACGAGACTCATCTCTCAGAGTTTTCTTGTGTCCACACTCTGATGACTGGTCCCAATTGGCCCCATCTCTGCAGAAGCCAAGGCCAGTATGGGCCCTGGAAGGGGAGCTCTGGCCTGGCCAGACGCTGCCCCCACCCCTTCTGTGGCTAAACAGGAGGCTTCATTCTCCAGGGTCTGTTAAATCGGCATCTTTTACCAGCTCTAGAAAAGCAGTGATTGGACTCTGCAGCAGGTGGGGCCCAGGAGCTCAGGAAATGATGTGTTACTGTGTGCTCCACAGGTGAGTTTCCCTGGCCTGGTCCCAGACCAGGAGACACATGGTAGCCCAGGCTGCTCACAAGGTCAAGGCACTAAACTTAGACTCCCTCTCCTGTACAGCAAATGTATCGTTAGGAAACAAGCTGCATCTGGAAGTGATTCACGCAGTGTTTGGCGCCTCAGTATTTTCGGAATGTACCTGCTTTATTTCTTGGCTTTGTTGTCTATCATTGGAGAGTAACCAAGTTACAGTGCGAGACACAAGAAGGCCAGGAGATCCATTGAGCCTAGCCCCCTGTGGAGCTTGGTAAATATGCTAGTAAACGAGGTAGGAAGAAACCCCATCACTGAGTCAAGTCGTGTTAGGCTCTTGTTGTTAGAGAGAGGCACTGCAGACATTTGCCAGTTATTCTTCTGGTTATTATCAGTTAGTATCTGTATGATGGTAGCACCTCAGAGTTCCTGGTCGGGGATCCGTTGTGCTAGGAGCTGTGCAAACACCACACAGAAGAGTGGTCCCTGGCCCAGAGAGCTCACAATGTCAGTAATTAATTCTTGTGATCTTGCCCTGCCAGATACATAGGTTTGTTAGGTTAGGAGGGTGGGTCTGGAGGGGCAATGTGGCCTGGAGATACAATGTGCACAGGTCAGAGTAGAATGCTGGACCTGGAGGCCGGCCCAGGAGCCTCAGCTTCAGTTTCATCCAGTGTTTGGAGGTGGTTATTTGGTCCAGCTGTCAAGGCTCGGGCAGGGGCAGCCAGGTGCAAGAGTATAGCAGGAATTACTGCCACCTAGAGGGCAAGCTGGGCTGCTGCCCAGAAGGTGGCACTGCAGCACTGATGGCCGGCGCTCTCAGCAGCATGGGAGCAGCCTTCCAAATCACACTGCAGACACTGACTCTAAATGCTGCGTTTGTGTACATCAGTGTCCTCCTGCCGGCAAACATGGAGAGCATGAGGAATCCACCATGCCGTAGCGACTGGAGCTGAGCACTCTTCACTGGGAGACTTCTCCAAGTAGCTGGAGCACAACCAGAATTTTGCTAAGGAGGGAGTCCAGGTTACCTGCTTGGCCACCCCAAATTTGAGTGGCATTGCCCTGAGCACTAGGTCCCAATGCCACTCACTCAAGTTTGGCCCAGCTCCCTCTCCATCATCTAGTCAGGGGCCAAAGGGGGGTCCTGGCCCCCGTGCACTTCTTTCATTACACCCCTGCCAGCTAGGTGGGTATCTCACGTGCTGGGAAGCCCCAAATGCCTGTCAGCTATGCTACAGCCTTTAGGGGCGCTCATGACTATGGGTTTGTGTATCTGGCCGTGCAGTGACAGACTCGTGGCCTTCCTCATCTCCCCCATGCCCAGCAGCAGCTCGCTGCTGAGTTGACAACATGTGTTAGGCATTGCTCCTGCTCTCTGAGGGAGTGTCTGAAGCTTTGGGGTGATTCCATGACACCTGCGATGGAGCCACACTGGTGCGTGGCTCTCGGGCTCTTCTCCATGCCCATGTGATGGTACGTTGTAATGGAGGGTTAATGATCACTCTGCCCCCCTCCTTACTACATGGGGCTCATTCTCTGTGGGGCACATGATGGTGCCCTGCACATAGCTCAAAGGCTGCAGTGCAGAGTGCAAAGAACATGAGTTATCAGTGCAACATTATGGCCAAAAGAGGTAATGTGATCTTGGGATGCATATACAGGAATCTCGAGTAGGAGTAGAGAAGTTTATTTTACCTCTGTATTTGGCACTAGTGTGACCACTGCTGAAGTCCTGTGTCCTGTTCTGGTGGCTACAATTCAAGAAGGATGTTGATAAATTAGAGAGGGGTCAGGGAAGACCCACAACAATAATTAAAAGATTAGGAAACCTGCCTTATGATGACAAACTCTAAACAAACCTTATAGCGATTAACACAAAAAGCTCAATCTATTTAGCTTAACAAAGAGAAGGTTAAGGGGTGTCGTGATCACAGTCTGTAAGTACCTACATGGAGAACAAATATTTAATAATGGCTTTTCACTCTAGCAGACAAAGTTCTAACATGATCCAATGGATGGAACGTGAAGTTAGACAAATTGAGACTGGAAATAAGATGTAAATTGTTAATAACGACAGTAACTAACCATTGGAATGATTTACCAAGGGTTGTGGTGGATTCTCCGTCCCTGATAATTTTTAAATCAAGCTGGGATGTTTTTCTAAAAGATCTGCTCTGGGAATGTTTGTGGGGCAGTTCTCTGGCCTGGGACCCACAGGGGGTCAGACTCAATGATTACATTCTGGCCTTGGAATCTAGGATTTACCTTCTCAGCCCACAGCATCTTGGGCAATAGTAACATGTGCCTAGTGTAACCGTGCCTTCAAGGTCACAACTAAGAATACCAAATTCAGGACAAACTGTTGAAAAATAGGGCAGACACACCCAAAAACTGGTGGTTATTCTCCCAGAAGATATACTAAACCAGCAACAAAAGTAAACTTCTGTTTCACCACACTGGCAGACAAGAAGTCAGAAAAGCAGTTTCCTTAGGTATTCCAGTCCTTGTATCACCACCAAAAAACACTAGTCTTAAAGATGAGTGGTTCTTTAAAACCAATTTCATCAAATAAAAGGTTCTTCTGATCCCAAAGGACCAGCCACACATCCAGGTCAATATACAACTCAGATCTTACCCAATAATCACGCTGTTGCCAATCCTTTAGTATCTAAAATCAAAAGGTTTATTTATAAAAAGAAAGAAAGAAAGATGAGAATTAAAATTGGTTAAAGGAATCAAATACATACAATAATTGGAAAGTTCTTGGTTCAGGCTTGTAGCAGTGATGGAATAAATTGCTGGCTTAAGTCAAGCAGTTGCTTCTGGTTGCTTCCAAATCATTGGAAGGTCCTCAGTCCTTTGGTTAGAATGCTCCCATTAGTATAAGTTCATAGCCTAGAGGTTTGAGCAGGAAAGAGGCTTGAGCAGGAAAGAGGCAAAATGGAGATGTTTCCAGCGCCTTTTATAGCTTCTGCAACATGGAGAGAAACGCATTGTTTCAAACAAAGCCCTCAGCACAGCTAAGGGAAAATTACAGGTGGCAAAATTGTGTTGGAAATCACATGGGCAACTCACATGTCCATGCATGCTTTCACTTAGTCACAGCGGGAAAGTCCATTAAGTGTCTAAACGTGTCTTCCATTATGAGTTAACCATTCTTTAATGGATCACTTAACTTGAATAGTCCCTTCAAGACGTGCAGGCTAAATATCTTGTGGGCGTTACCACAGGAGCAAACATTTGAAATCCAGGTACAGACCCAATACTCATAACTTCAAATACAAAAATGATACATGCATACAAATATGATATTCAGCAAATCGTAACCTTTCCATAGACACCTTATTTGACACACTTTGCACAAGATTTGTTGCAATTATAGAACAGTGGTAGCAACAGTGATCTACATGGTCATATTTTAATCAGATAACGTCCCACTTAGTAACTGCCCCTCCTATTCCCTGGCTTTGCCCAGCCCACATGGCCTCAGCTAGGACGATGCTGGTATACGTTGCACTCAATGGATAATGAGCCCAGGCCAGTGTGTTTGCCCGAGCTATGCATTTTTTCTCTTTTGTTGATTTCTGCCACAAACTAAACCAAAAATACACTCTGCTAGTTTGGGCGTCTTGAGATGCAGAGGCACTGGGTTTATCTGCTGCCAGCAAGGGGCTTCCTGCTTCCGGCCAGAGATTAGCTGCATCTGTAAATGTGACAGTCCTGGAATGGGTCTGTTCACTCGCTCTCTGTGCTGGGTGAGTCCCAGGCCTCCACCCAGCAGTGCCCCAGTCCTGTCGGAACTTGGACTGGACAAGCTGATTATACAATGGGCTGGTCATAAAGATCTGTCTCACGGAGACAGCCCCCTGCCCAATGGAGATGCTACCCTCGAGGGGGTAGCGGGGCTCTAAAGCCCAATTCTCAAAACCAACTCAGTCTTGATTGGAAAGATTCCAATGTCAGTGTGGGGGACTCTGTGCTTTACCATCATGGCATGGGCACCAGTCTTACCAGGCACATGCCATTGACCAGCCAATAGGCCCCTAGCTCTGAGCAGGGTTTGTCATCCACAAAGCAGAGTACCCTGCATATGCACTGGGCTGGTGGGGGACTGGCCCAGCCCTTGTGCCCCCCGACTGTCAGGAGCGCTCAGGGCGTGAACCCTGGTTCCAAGGGAGAGAACCTAGCCCCACCTGTGCCCACTCCTGTGAGCGGAGTGGGGGCCTGCATGAAGGTAGTGCAAGCTTCTCCCTTCCAGTGGGCATCAGGGCCACTCTGGCTCACATGTCCCTGCAGGTCCAGGAAAGATTGTTCCTGTATCCAGCTGCTGCTGGTTTGGAGTCTCTATCACCCCTCTCACAGGGCCACTGGCTAACCCAGGAGTTGTTCTCCCCTCAGGGAGAGCACACCAAGTGCCTGCCCATAGAGGGACCCAGGGGATAGATAGAAGGTGCTATGGGGCTGATCTCCCTAACTCTGTGGAACTATTCCCTTGACAGAGGCAGGGCAAGGGGAACACCAGAGTGGCCAAGCCACATCTCGCTGAGCTGTGGCGAGCACGGTGCATTCAGGCAGTCAGGAGAGTGCTGGAGTCCATTGGGGTCTCTCAGCCACATGTCGATCAAGCAGGGTCCAGAAGGACGGAGACTCACCTCTATGGCTGGCAGCACTGGCCGCCCTTCAGTTCAGTAGAAGGGCCTGTGTGGTCGCTCTCTCGTAGCACCCTGGCTACCCTCTGGGCTGGGTGGGCTGGGGATGATATGCTCAAAATCTTTCTGCATCTCACAGACTTTGGAGTGTTTGTTTTGGAGGCCGCCAGTCACATGTCTGTGACTTAGCTTGGGGCTTTCTCAGTAGGGAGGGAACGGAGAGAAAAGGCCCATGACTCCCTGATAGGAGTGTCCCTTTGCTTCACCACCACCAATGCTCATCACACCCGAGGCCTCTGGGGTGGTGCAGTGGGCCCGATGGATTCTTTGAGGTGTCTCTTCTCCTTTTGCAAGTCTCCCATCTGATTCCACCTTGCGTTGTCATCCCTGCCCTGCCCCCATACCCACATTCATGCTTGCTCCTGCCATTCTGCGGGGCCTTGGTGTCCTGCCTGTGTATAGAGCCCCACAGGCAGTATGGAATTCCAGTGGGACTGCCCCATGTCTCAGGCCTCCAGCTTTGGAAAGCTCCCTCTCATTGCATGGAAGTCATGGGCTGGAGGTGGGACCCTCAGGAGTAACTGGACCACCCCCAGCTTGTAAACCTGGGTGCCGTGTGCAGCAGTTTTAAGTGGCTGATGGAATCTGTTTTGATTTCTGCAGGGAGGCTGCCAGGACTTTTGACATGCCCCCAGAGGGGCTTCTACAATATGTTGAACCCCTGGAGAACCTTGGGGCTCTCCTGGTTCCTAGACAAGGGCTCAGCCACTGTTGCACGTTCTGTATTAGGTATAATGAACATTCTCTGACCTTTAAGGGGAATCTTGCCTCGGCCTTTATATGTATTAACAGAACAAGTGTCTTCTGATCTGTCATTAGCTTGACATTATCCAGACCCTGCAAATATCTAGTGAATCTCTCACACGTCCAGATGTTTGCCAGACATTCTTTCCGGTTGGGTGTGATCTTGGCACCTGACAGCCATCTCGCTGGAGCAGCACGTCATTTGCTCACCGGCACCTCCATGTAACTGCAGGAACACACGCCATGAAATAGCTGGGGGCATCTGCTGAGATGGGAGTAGACTTGGGTTGGTCATAAAATGCCCATGCAGTCCATAGGTAGTCCCAGCATCACACAGTTTGCTCTAAGTAGCTCAGAAAGAAAAAGGGCCAGGGGCTGATTTGTTCCTATCAAGGCTGCTTCCCCACTCTGAACTTTAGGGTACAAATGTGCGGGCCTGCATGAAAACTTCTAAGCTTAACTACCAGCTTAGATCTGGTCCGCTGCCACCACTCCCAAAACTAATTCCCTTCCCTGGGTAGACTTGAGAGACTCCTCACCAATTCCCTGGTGGATCAAGATCCAACCCCCTTGGATCTAAAAACAAGGAAAAATCAATCAGGTTCTTAAAAAAGAAGGCTTTTAATTAAAGAAAAAGGTAAAAATCATCTCTGTAAAATCAGGATGGAAAATAACTTTACAGGGTAATCAAACTTAAAGAGCTCAGAGGACCCCCCTCTAGCTTTAGGTTCAAAGTACAGCAAACAGAGATAAACACTCTAGCAAAAGGTACATTTACAAGTTGAGAAAACAAAGATAAACTAACACGCCTTGCCTGGCTGTTTACTTACAAGTTTGAAATATGAGAGACTTGTTCAGAAAGATTTGGAGAACCTGGATTGATGTCTGGTCCCTCTCAGTCCCAAGAGCAAACAACTTCCAAAACAAAGAGCACAAACAAAAGCCTTCCCCCTCCCCAAGATTTGAAAGTATCTTGTCCCCTTATTGGTCCTTTGGGTCAGGTGTCAGCCAGGTTACCTGAGCTTCTTAACCCTTTACAGGTAAAAGGATTTTGGAGTCTCTGGCCAGGAGGGATTTTATAGTACTGTATACAGGAGAGCTGTTACCCTTCCCTTTATAGTTATGACAGTTCCCAACTGGTGTCAGACTGAGGAAGCAGCAGCTGTGATACACTGGTAGACAGTGGCATTACCACTCCTGCTTTGATTTGCTCTGGTTTTGACCTCTTCCCCCCTTTACCAACCACATGCCTTGAGAGCCCTAACACTGCATGCTGGTGTAAGCCACTGTTCAGTGTGTGTTACAGGTCTGTGCCAATCTGAAGAGGATTGGAGTCTGTTAAAGTCGTGTTTCTAGAGCCCCTTGTCTAGCCAAGCTGTACAGCTCATGTTTTAGCTCTGGGACGCCTTGGTTCAATGCCTGGTGTATTGGCCAAGATGGTGATCCTCACATTAGCATAGGACTTTCTCTATTAATTTTAATCCAGCAGCTTCAGCTACCTTCAGCATTTGTTTTAACCTGATGTTATGTCCTTTCTCAGGAGTTCCACGGGCCGCTCAGTCCATCCCACACATTCCACCGCTAGTTCTGGGTAGGTTTTACACCGAATCCTTCGGATAAGCATTTCTACCCAGGACACTCATGAGGCATGTCAGGTGGAGTGTCACCCAAGAGCTACTAGCCCTAGCAGGCCAGGGTGGCCAATACCAGTCAGTGGCACTAGAACAATGTGCCCTGAAAACCACACACCAATATAACTGCTCATGAAGTCTTCAAGGGCCCTGGTACTTTTGTGTTTCAAAACTGAGATACTGGGCTTGATGGGGGACATGTCAACATGATGCTAGCTTTGGTGCACCCCAGCAGTCCTGAAGCACTACTGCATGTAAAAGTGTGAAAGGAGGGTAATTTTATGAATTTGCCTGGGTGGCAATTAGATTTTAATGCTGAAATCTAACAAACTAGATTTGCCAATTTGCTGAGTGGTATAGGCAATAAAGAGTGCTAGCAAATAGGATAACCCTGTTTTGAGCCCAGGGAGCATTAGCTTACTAATTTATACTAGGTTATTTTCAGGTCAACTTTTAACTTGAACAGGATTTCTCAAATCAGGACACCGGTTATTCTTAACCAGTTAAGAATTTATTAATTTACCCAGAACCACATCAATATACAATCAACAGTTCACTGCTCAGGTGCAGACACAACCAATGTTCTAGGCATGTACTGAACACACCAATACAGCCTTACAAGTAACTGTCAAAGACTAGGGTTGAGGCTCAGCAGTTTCACCAAGGAACAATGCAAATCATCAAGATTTCTTATTACGTTACCTAAGATCATCAGTTCTTCAGTACCTAACACATTGATCACCCTTCTCCAAGGAGTATGGATGTACTTGACTGTAAGGCACTTTTAAGAGTTTGGGGGTGATATGGTCCAAAAGGGACCAGTTTAGAATATCAAAAGCAATTGCTTAAAGTTATGGTTCAGATCTCTCTGAGGCCAATTTGCTTGGACTTATAATGGAGGGCATGCGTATAGCTTTTGTTTAAATCTAAAATATGGTTACCTGAGACCTCAGTACAGAGTGCAGACTCAGCCAGGTAACCTACAGTTATTTATATTAAAGAATAGAAGTAGAAATACAAATCTTTGAAATGAAATCTCACCTCTTCTGACCTGTTAACCCTGTGATGCAGGGAGAGTCCTTTCCACACAGCTGGTCCAGGCATCCATCACCCTGGGGATGCTGCAGCTTCCTTATGTGTTCAGTCAACTCTGGGGTCCCACATTGTGACCTCAGTTTTATATGCCCTGTTTCTCAGGTTCCTTGGAGGCCACTCTCTGATTTCTACTGGGCATGTGCCAACTGAGTGCTCACCTTTCAGCTTTCACAATTTCTCTGCTACTTCCAGCTGATGCAGTAGATGGTGTTGGTGTATAACAAATCTCTTCAAGCCTTTTCTTATCGGAGGCCTTTTATGTTTGGTCCATTTCAAGGTTTGTATTTCAATATTAGCCCACATTATTAACTGGACTTTCCCCCCCTTTGAGCAATTTCTTTTAATAATCCAAAGTTCTGTGCTAGTTTATAGCTTTCAACATTCCTTCTTCATTATGCAACACAATTCCTATTACTTCTAGAGTACCACAGCTATTTAGAATGATCAACAAAATCCCTTACAATCTTCCAGATTTGATGGACATAATTCATACATTCTGTGATTGTAGGTAAGCAATTCATGTTATTAACGTTTGTACCAGAGCAAGAGACATTACTCACATATAGAGAGATGTGGATCTGATTTACAAGGCAAACAAATGTGCAGTTTCTAATTATAATCTAAACAGGATTATTCATGGTGTATTTGATTTACAAGGCAAACAAATGTATAGTTTATAATTTGGGGTGAAGAAATGTGGTTTGGATTTCTGGGGGTAACAGGCAGTTTGCGCTATTTGACCTTCCATCTCACAAGCAAATTATTTCTAGTTTAGTGAACGCACAGCTTCACCCTCCTCCCCTATTTCCTGATCTACTCACAATGTGTAATGGCCCACTTTGCACAGGAAAGCAAGGTGTTACCCTTGCCAGTTCTTTTTAGCTAGGTTGGGAGCGAGAAAGAGGTTTTCTCCATATGCAAATTATGAGAGGTTCTTGCCTACGTGATTAACAATCATTTCATGTAGCTATTTTAGTTTTAATTCTCAGGGAGTGGAATTTAGCTGATCTATAGGTCCAAAGTGTTGCACATGATGTGAACCATTTTCTTACTGTCTTTACTTCCTAGGTGGATCCTATTTTGAGATAAACAGCAAAGGAGAACTTTGCTAATTGTTCAGGGCCAGCAGGAATAATAGTTATTAATTCAAAGCATGTGTTCTCTATACTTCTCACACATGGAAATGCCTCCAGATGGAAAGAAGGCCTTACTTTTGGAGGGAGGGAAGGGGTAAGAAAGGGGGGTTGGGTTTTGTTTGTAGATTTTAGGTGATGCTCTTGGAATTGAAAAGTCCAGTGAAGATGAATCTACATATGAACTGACTGGGAAAGCTTTTTTTTTTTTTTTTTTTTAAACAACCCTGTGTAGGAGCTGCAGCCATTAATAGAATACGTTCCATGTGTATGTGTGTGTGTGTGTACATCTGGAAATGACAGCACCGCTGTCACATATTTTAAAGCTGAAGAGCTGAAAATCAATCTCTTCTTGATTCATCTGCTGGAGTCTATTTGGTGCAGCTGACTAAGGGCAGAGCCAATGAAGGAGCAGGACTCTCTGTTTGTGAGAGGCGCCTGTTGCTGGTGTCATCAGGAAAACCCAAACAAGTTTTAGTCAAATATTAAATAGCTGATTTGTGGATCTTTCTGCTGATACAAGTCCCTGGTTGATTTGTGGGCTCACATGGCTTGTTACTGGTGATGATGCAGGCTGCTGCTGGGTATTTATGAAAATGTTCCTGAATCCTAAACATGTCATGGATTTTAGCAGAAGGAGTATTTGTCTGGAAATTCATGCAGGGAAGTGTGTTATTCTCTATGGGTCAATCGGCCAAACAGGGAACCCAAATGATGCTATGTGATGTAGGGGACCAAAAGCAAAGAGCAAACAGCCAAAGGAAACAGGTCACTAATAACCCACAGGTTGAAATCTGATCAGCCAACAACTTGGCAAATACTTACAAATAGCAAATGTACCCACAGACATTGCAGACAATGTGTGAACAGCAAAAGGGTTATGTTCCCCGAGTATTACCCCCAATGGATCAATTTGTAGCTCCTTGCTTAAACTCACAGACGCTGAAGAGCAGGACTGGGAGGATGCCCCGGTGCTGATGCAGAATTCTCACCCAGCCCTGTGCTCCTAGATGCCCTCCCAGCAAATTCAGCCATGGGGAGTCAGTGATTTCACAGGGCTTTGACCCCAGCCTAGCCAGTGCTGGACCGTGTGTAGAATTTAACTTGCTCAGACCCACAGCAGCTTTTGCTGCCTTGCTAATTTTCCAGGGACAGCAACAATTACAGTTCAGTGTCTCAGTGCCCTGTGGGACCCATTTGCAACCCAGGAAATGTTCTTGAGAAAGTCCTTTCCTTCCCAGTGTTATAAGGAAGGGCTTGACTTCATTATTAACACTTTTTGAGGTGGGCCCGAGTTATATCTCCTCAGAGACCCCCCAAATGCTGTGACAGGCACATGTAACAGCTCCAGCTGCCCTGGTTTGTTCTGTCACTGCAAACCCCTCAGTCTGTCATTGCTGCAGAGCAAACAGCCCATACGCATCCCTCCCAGAGTAGGCGATCCCTGCTCCAAAGAGCCATCACTAAATGCTGCCCTGAGTCCCTCTGCTTAATACTGAACAAAACTGCCCCAAAGGCCTGTGCATCTGTGTTCTCACTGCTGTACCATAATACTGCCCCCATCCCTGGCCCTGCAGTGATAGCTGCACTCCTCTGAGTATTGTTTTATGTCCATCAGGCTGGGTTAGCAGAGAGAAAGCATGGTTGCAAGCATCTTGGTGGATGCTGAATGGCATTACAATGCGCCCGTGACTGCCCCTTTCTCAGATGCTTCACAAACATCCCCAGAGCGGAATTCAAGTGAAGACAGGCATGCTGGGGAGCTGTCCCAACAAGTCCCAGCCCAATCTCCAGACCAAAGCAGTGCAGAGCGGTTTGGATCGGGCTCATATCAGGCTCTCAGGCAGGGTTTTCAGAAGCCCACACCATGAACTCTCACATGCGCCACCTATAGGCCACTAAGGATCCTGTAGAGCAGGTACTCCTTTCTTCACAGCATTGCCCTTATGGGAAATCCCCATAGAAATGATCACCTCTCTATAGGTTGTTTGAAACACCCTATAGAATTTAATGGAAAATGGAATCAATGTAGGATTCTGCTAGGAAGGACATCTCTGCCGTATTCTTTCCATTTTGGGGTAATTTCTATAGGAACACATGCATTGCCAGGCTGCATCAGATCCCAGGTGCATCCGGCCCAGTGTCCTGCCTCTGACAGTAGCCAGGATGAGATACTGCAGAGGAAGCTGTAAGAATCCCGCCGGAGCAGATGCGGGGTAATTTTCCCCCTTATTAGGTCTCATCATCGTCTCTAATAATGAGACATTGGCTGAAGCCCTGAAGCAGGAGATTTACTAGCCCTTCTACAAAGCTGGTAATCATTAATGGGGATAACTCTGGATCCTTTTTTCAATCTCACTAAGTTCTTGGCCTCATCGATTTCCTGTGGCAGTGAGTTCCGCAGCCTAATTGGACCATGTGTGAAAAGGTATATCTTTTTTCAGGTTTGAATTTACCACCTTTCAAACTGCATTGACTGTCCCAATGTTCTTGAGTTGGGCCAGGGAATGCAGAAGTTCCTGCTTTATCTTCTCTAGACCACTTAATATTTTAGACATTTTTATCAGGCTCCTTCTGATGCGACTCCTCTCTAAAGTAAACAATCCCGGTCTTTGCAATCTCTCTCCATAGGAGAGTTTCCCCATCTTGTCACCCTTCTCTCACGCCCCTGTTGATCTGCAATACCCTTTGGAGAGGGGGTGATCAGTGCTGCACAGTCAACAGGTGAGGCTGTACCATTGATTCATATAAAGGCATTACCATATGTCCTGTATTCTTCAGGCATCCTAACAATCAGACCCTATTGGTTTAATCGCCATTGAATTCTATAGGACTGTTTGGGAAGGTGGGTTCAAGCCTACATTCAACCATGCTTTTTTATTCAATGTCCACAATAAGGGTGAGAGTTAACGGGGCCATTGACACCCCCTCAAGTGTGGATGCATTACTGAACTCAGCTTTTAGAGCGGTTTGCCCCCTCTCCTTAAAAACACAATGGAACAAGTAATGACAAAGGAGGTCTCCAGCCTCATAGATCAAAGCAATAAGCAACCAAGCCGGCCAGACAGGCAGTCCCTCAGGGCAGGAATTCGCTCTTGTCCATGTTTGCCCAGTGTCCAGCCCCACAGGGCCCTGATACCAGCATAGAAACATCTAATAACAACAACAACCTTTTCATTCCCACTTTGAACGATCAAAAATGGCTTTCAGCAGCAGCGCAGCGCTGACCCCTGGAAACTAAGCCCTTCCCAGACCATGTACAGCGGGCTGCACCTACGGAGGCTGCGTCGGAAGAGCATGCCTCATGCCACGTGCTGTCCAGTTCCCGTATGCTGTGGTGTTGGGGTCCGAATGGCCTCTCCAGGGATACAGCAGGCCAGGGAGCTGCCTATTACTAAAGTGTTTCAATAACCCATCTGGCAGGGAAGGTTGGTGGCACCCCCAACGGGGATGGGAGCCAAGCACCACTGTATTCTCCTGTTGGATCACTGAGGAGCATTGCCATCGGCAGGATGAATTCTCTTCTGACACATGAAATATGGGGGTTTACTGTCAGGTTACAAGGAGCACTAACCGGGGTTTGAGAGTCAGAGGGTTAGCGCCGAGAGAGAGGAGAAATATAGCAGTTACAAGAAGAGTGAATGATTACCTGCGCAATGCAAGGTCAGAATACCTGTGCATGTGGCTGTGAGAGGCACAGTGGTATAATCTGGGTGTGCCAAATTAGTGTGGCATACACTGACGGTGTTCAGTTGGGTTGTGCGCGTTGTATCAGTGTAACATACACTGATTGCATATTCTACCAGCTGTTTGGGTTGTATTAGTGTGACATACACTGATTGGGTGTTTTATCAGGGTGTGTGGGTTATAATAGGGCTGCTCTACACTAGAAAGTTAGGTCAGCTCAACTACATTGCTCAGGGCTGTGAAAAATTAAAGCCCTGTGCTATGTAATTAAGCCAGTCTAAGCCCCGGTGTAGAAACCCAGTAGTTCTATGGAATAATTCTTCTGTTGACCTAGTTACCACCTCTCGGAGACGTGGATTTATTACAGTGACAGAAGAACTCCTTCTGTTGCTGTAGTAAGTGTTTACACTACCATTTCTAGTGTAGACATAACCTAGGTGTAACACACACTGATTGGGTATTCTGTTGGGATGTGTGGGTTATATTAGTGCAGCAGTTCCCACTCTGTCGGTTGTTATCCCAAATGGGGTTGTGTCATCAGCAGAAGGGGTCGTGACAATCCCTAGTGTGCAGAGGACATCTTTTCCCTCCTCACAGTGCATCCTCACATGTACAATGTGCAAGATCACGATGCATGGAGGACGCCATTTTGCTCTTCAAAATGGCGTCCTCCAGGCTGTCTGGGCTCCTGGCAGGAAATGCTTCATTAAAATGGGGTCATGCAGGCAAAAAGTTTAGAAACCTCTGTATTAGTGTAACATACACTGACTGGGTGTTCTGTGAGGGTTATATTAGTGTAACAGACACTGATTGGGTGTTCTTTTGGGGTGTGTGGGGAATTATATTTAGCCCCTGGTATAAGCAAGTGTAGCTCCTACTGCAGTGAATTGCAGTGCATTTCTACCACTGCTAAGGCAAGAAATAGGTTAATACTAAAGACACTTGTGGCCAGAAGGTGAATGATTTGTATATAGAGAGTATGTCATGGGCTAGCGTTTACAGTGCTTAGCCCACAGAGTACAATAAGAACCGTGATTAAAGAATATCCGATGCTGAGGAGCAGACTGTGAGGCAGCATCACTGTGGATGAAGCTAGGATTTACATGCCAAAAACACTTGCTTCGGGGGATGTAACGGCGTTGTTGGTCCTGTTAATAAATCTATAGAGATTTTTTACATGGGAGTCTTCTCCTGAGCTATAAGATTCCTGGTATCTGTTTTTCTGCACTGCATTCCCCACGGCCATCTGACCACAGCACTGACACTCTGTGCAGCCCAATACTCCGACCGTTTGTCACTGAGAAATTTAACCTTCTTCAGTCTGCAAGCCTGCTAAGAATAAACTTAATAAATTAGTGAGCGTATTGAACGTGCACCACTGTGGGCTGATCTGGCATTTTAATCTGCTTGTGAAGCTATCCAGAGGGTTTGCTTAGCGTGTGGCCAAGTTCTGAAGTATTTGCATACTGCTTTTGTCAGTACATCTCCTGACCCTTTGCAGAATGATGGCAGACAGAGTGAATTTATAAGAATCTTCCACTGGCGAAGGTAGCGGAGCTGTTCCTTCTAACACACTCAGTAGAATTATCTCCCTTAGATCATCTTCGCCTGTTATTCCGATCTGGTTGATGAGATACTATTAAACAACACAGCTGTATTTTATGCTCCGCAGGGCTGCAGATCCTCCTTGCTGACACACATTCTTTGCAGGTCAGTTGTAAAACATGTTCGAAGTTGGCACAGACGTGGCCTGTGCAAATCCAAGCAACTCTTTCCATTTGTACATGGCAACATTTTATAGATGTTTAGCTCAGCCTCTGCCCTGCTGTGCGATGCCAGGTCCTGCTGGTGTCATCACCATCTGCATGCTGAGTCCTGGCCGCTGGCAGGTGGACTGAGGAGAGAAGGTTATACTGAAAAAAGGAAGGAAGATGAAACATCTGTGTTTAATGCAACTGGAGCTGATGCCCTGCTCTAGATACCCTCTTGCACATTCACTGCCCTTGGCATGCACACGATACAAGTCAGACTGAGATCACTCATGTTCCCATCAGCAGAACCCCCTTCCTTTAGCAACAGCTGTGTGACATGTGTCCCTAACTCACCACACTGCAGTGGTCTCACTGAGACCCAGTGATCAGGAGAAGAGGGCCTGGGCCATCTGGGTGACTTGTTACCATGATCACTGCTCTTCTCATTGTTCTTTCAGCATGAATTAGTAGGGGAAGCAAAAGTGGATGGGAACCTCGGAGGCAGTGACCATGAGATGGTCGAGTTCAGTATCCTGACACAAGGAAGAAAGAAGAGCAGCAAAATATGGACCCTGGACTTCAGAAAAGCAGACTTTGACTCCCTCAGGGAACTGATGGGCAGGATCCCCTGGGAGAATAACATTTCGGGGAAAGGAGTCCAGGAGCGCAGGCTGTATTTTAAAGAATCCTTATTGAGGTTGCAGGAACAAACCATCCCGATGTGTAGAAAGAGTAGTAAATATGGCAGGCGACCAGCTTGGCTTAACAGTGAAATCCTTGCTGATCTTAAATGCAAAAAGGAAGCTTACAAGAAGTGGATGATTGGACAAATGACCAGGGAGGAGAATAAAAATATTGCTCAGGCATGCAGGAGTGAAATCAGGAAGGCCAAATCACACTTGGAGTTGCAGCTGTTAACAAGAGATGTTAAGAGTAACAAGAAGGGTTTCTTCAGGTATGTTAGCAACAAGAAGAAAGTCAAGGAAAGTGTGGGTCCCTTACTGAAGGAGGGAGGCAACCTAGTGTCAGAGGATGTGGAAAAAGCTAATGTACTCAATGCTTTTTTTGCCTCTGTCTTCATGAACAAGGTCAGCTCCCAGACTACTGCACTGGACAGCACAGTATGGGGAGGAGGTGACCAGTCCTCTGTGGAGAAAGAAGTGGTTCAGGACTATTTAGAAAAGCTGGATGAGCACAAGTCCATGGGGCCGGATGCGCTGCATCCGAGGGTGCTAAAGGAGTTAGTGGATGTGATTGCAGAGCCATTGGCCATTATCTTTGAAAACTCATGGCGATCGGGGGAAGTCTCGGATGACTGGAAAAAGGCTAATGCAGTGCCCATCTTTTAAAAAGGGAAGGAGGATCTGGGAAACTACAGGCCAGTCAGCCTTACCTCAGTCCCTGGAAAAATCATGGAGCAGGTCTTCAAGGAATCAATTCTGAAGCACTTAGAGGAGAGGAAAGTGATCAGGAACAGTCAGCATGGATTCACCAAGGGCAAGTCATGCCTGACTAACCTAATTGCCTTCTATGTGGAGATAACTGGCTCTGCGGATGAGGGGAAAGCAGTGGACCTATTATTCCTTGACTTTAGCAAAGCTTTTTATACGGTCTCCCACAGTATTCTTGCCAGCAAGTTAAAGAAGTATGGCCTGGATGAACGGACTATAAGGTAGATAGAAAGCTGGCTAGATCATCGGGCTCAAAGGGTAGTGATCAATGGCTCCATGTCTAGTTGGCAGCCGGTGTCAAGTGTCGGAGTGCCTCAAGGGTCGGTCCTGGGGCCGGTTTTGTTAAATATCTTCATTAATGATCTGGAGGATGGCGTGGACTGCACCCTCAGCAAGTTTGCAGATGACACTAAACTGGGAGGAGTGGTAGATATGCTGGAGAGTAGGGATAGGATACAGAGGGACCTAGACAAATTAGAGGATTGGGCCAAAAGAAATCTGATGAGGTTCAACAAGGACAAGTGCAGAGTCCTGCACTTAGGACAGAAGAATCCCATGCACTGCTACAGATTAGGGACTGAGTGGCTAGGCAGCAGTTCTGCAGAAAAGGACCTAAGGGTTACAGTGGACAAGAAGCTCGATATGAGTCAACAGTGTGCCCTTGTTGCCAAAAAGGCATTTGGGGCTGTATAAATAGGGCCATTGCCAGCAGATCGAGGGACGTGATCATTCCCCTCTATTCAGGATTGGTGAGGCCTCATCTGGAGTACTGTGTCCAGTTTTGGACCCCACACTACAAGAAGGATGTGGAAAAATTGGAAAGAGTCCCGTGGAGGGCAACAAAAATGAGTAGGGGGCTGGAGCATATGATTTATGAGGAGAGGCTGAGGGAACTGGGATTATTTAGTCTGCAGAAGAGAAGAATGAGGGGGGATTTGATAGTTGCTTTCAACTACCTGAAAGGGGGTTCCAAAGAGGATGGATCTAGACTGGATCTCAGTGGTACCAGATGACAGAACAAGGAGTAATGGTCTCAAATTGCAGTGGGGGAGGTTTAGGTTGGATATTAGGAAAACTTTTTCACTAGGAGGGTGGTGAAGCACTGGAATGGGTTACCTAGGGAGGTGGTGGAATCTCCTTCCTTAGAGGTTTTTAAGGTCAGGCTTGACGAAGTCCTGGCTGGGGTGATTTAGTTGGGGATTGGTCCTGCTTTGAGCGGGGGATTGGACTGGATGGCCTACTGAGATCCCTTCCAACCCTGATATTCTATGATTCTATGAACGGCTCCCTCACAACGTTCATCTCTCCCCCCTCCCAACTCCAAGCAGATCCTCCCTCCTTTCACAGCACACTTCCAATAGGATGCAAAAATGTCAATTACTTTCCTGGCATTGACCAGCCGAGCCCTGCAGCCCCACCTGTGGGAGGAAAGCATTGTTAGACCCATTTTACACATAGCACAGAGAAGTGACATGAGTTTTTGTATATCACGGGGGTCAGTGACAGAGCTGGGAATGAAACCCAGGAGTCCTGTGCACAGTGAATGGCCTTTTGATATCACAGCACCTTGGTAGTTGCCTTCTCCATCCTGGTAAATTTTCATCCCAGCCACCTAGGTTCTATGCTTCATTTCTCTCGGAGCTCCATTTCCTTGCTGGCTATTAGCACACAGATCGGGGCATAGACTTCCTCAGTGCCGTCACTGGGTCAGCTGGCAGGGAGCAAAAATGGGAACATTAGTGTTGTTTGGAGGTGAATTCAGACACTGTCTGTTGTGAGGCTTGAGTCTCGTGTATGATGATGATTTGTATTGCAGTAGCACCTAGAAATCCAGTCAAGAATCAGGGCCCCATTGTGTACACAGGAATACCTGAGATAACTGTGCCTGCCCCGGGAGCTCACAGCCTACATGTCAGCCAGGATGGACTGCATGGATGAAACAGGCAACAGGATAGGAGGGGGGCCAGGGAGGATGAGAGAACAATACAACAGAGCTGAGCAGTAAAGCAGGAGTGACAGACTGTCACCCGGCCAACCAATGCCAGGCTGGGCTGACCTGTGGGCATTCCAGAAGAGGGAAGTTTTAAGGAGGGATTTAAAGCAGAGGAGGTGGCAGCTTTACAAACATTGACAGGCAGTTGTTCCCCTGTGCAGGGTTTGCCATGGATGGGGGAGAGCCTGAAGGGGGTGGGGGAAGAGTGGGCAGGTGGCCGATGGGGGCTGCCAGCACTGTCACAGCAAAGGTGGGACTCGATGGCTCGGTCAGCTAGTGGAGCTAATAGACAGGGCAGCGCCTGTGGGTGAAAGGCCTCAAAGGCAAAGGCCCGGAATGTGCGATGGAAGAGGAAGAGGAAGATGGAAGAGGTAGGAGGCCCAGTGGCAGGGTGCACACAGGGGGGTGCTGGACTCAGAGCATTGAGCCAGGGAGGTGAGCCCAAGAGCAGCAGCTCTTTGAAAGGGGGTCGGTGCGGCTGGCGTCAGGGTTGGGGAGGAGATGGCAGCATTGAGGTGTGAGGTGATGAAGGCCTGAGCAAATTTTGGCAACCTGAACAGACAAGAGGCCAAATCTGAGAAATGCTAGGCAGGTGGGAATGGCAGGACTTGGCCACGGCTTGGGTGGAGCTGGAGAGAGGGCCCAGCCAAAGGTGGCAACTAGAACCTGAGGGCTCGTCTAGATGGTGAGTTACTGTGTAGCAAGCCAGGGTGTGAATCTACAGCGTGCTAGCTTGCCGTGCAGCAACATCCAGTGTGGACATTGCCACAGTGCAGTGAATGTCCCACAGTGCCCGGAAGAGGTCCCTCGAGACCTTGGTGAAAGCAGTTTCAGGTGAATGAAGAGGCAGAAAATTGATCAGCTCTTCTCCCTGACATGAGCATGATGCCACATTCCACTGACCTCAGGGGAGTTACTCTCAATTTACGCCAGGGCCAGGGCCAGGGCCTGGAGAATTCGGCCCACAGGGATTTGGGTCAAAATTAACACTTTATCAATAACAACCTGAACATCAGCCTAACCTTCCTCCACACGCTTGGCTGCTCCTTGGGCTTCCCTACAGGAGCTCACTCCTGTCCCAAGTGAGGCACCCCCAGTGCCCTTGTCCCTCCAGGCCCAGAGCTAGTTAAATGCAGTGAATCAAACATCAAAAATACCTCCACATCTCTGCCCTGAGCTCAGACGGACTCCACAGGATAGCCTCATGGAACTGGCCATCTTGCTGCAGAAGGGGGGCAAACGAAGACTCTTTGTGGAGCAAAGACCAAAACTATTTGAAACTTACCATTCAGTTTGAGATGATTTTTGTGTGAAGGCTATTGGGCCCTAAGGGTGTGTCTACACTGCAGTTAGACACCCACGGCTGGCCCGTGCCAGCTGACTTGGGCTCATGGGGCTTGGGCTAAGAGTCCCTTTGACTGTGGTGTAGACGTTCCAGCTGGGGCTGCAGACCAAGCTCTGGGACCCTCCCACTTCTCAGGGTCCTAGCACCCAGGCTCCAGCCCAAGCCCAAACGTCTACACCACAATTAAACAGCCCCCAGCCTGAGTCCTGTGAGCCCAACTAGGCTGGCAAGGGCCAGCCACAAGGTGTGTAACTGCAGCGTCGACACACCTTAAGAGCCCTCCTGGCAACATGAGGCCAGCCTGTCCCCGGGGGCGTGGCCTCCTGCCCTGAGGACAATTCCTTGTACAATTCAAAGGAAACAACCTTGTCAAATGGATTTTTACTCCGAAGAAGGGCCATCACTTGTATGAAAACAACCGTCCCTCCTTAAAGCCAAAGCTTTGGACAGCAAGCATGCTGTAGGGCATCTGCTTGGTGAATCCCCCCAGAGAGCGGTGGCTGAGGAGCAGCCCATGGAACGGTGAGGTGGGACACAGTCTTGCTAGGGGAAGCAGGCTGAAGCTAAGTCAAGGTAAATCAAGCTCAGACAATTTGTGGCTGGCAGGATTTCAGGGGATGATGATTACGTAAAGAGCAGTTCTTCTAGCTCTTCTACTGTAGACGTCTGAATTGCTCCTAGGGATATTAAATGAAAGCCCCCAAAATGATGTTGAAAATGAACATTCCTCACTCGAATGTCAGTTTTGAGGGGGAAAAAGGCCTTTTAAAAAAAAAAAAATCTCAATTTTTTTTGACCAGCTCCAACCCAGATGCTTCAGGTGGGAGCGAAGCTCCTGGGGCTCAGAAACCATGTCCTGTATCCTGGCAGGATTGATCTCATTGACTTGACTCATGCCTCAGAAATGGATGCCCCTCTTCACTTACTGCATAGACTATTGAATATGTTTGCTGTATGGCAAAGCTGCTCTGAGAAGGCCTGATTCAAGAACTATTGAAATCAATGGGAACCTGCATGGGATCAAGCCCCCATAAAAATCATTCCTAATGTTAACCTAAATTTCTGCTGCTGAAGCCTGTGGCTTTCTGTCAGGGGTGACTACTGAGAATGATTGAGCCCTCCCCTTTTAGAACAACCCTGTGCACATTTGCAGGCAGCTGAAGTGGGTGGGTGAATCTATGTGACCTGGCCAGTTAGATCTGGATGTTTATGTGGCACATGGGACCTCACCTTCTATTCGTAAAATATCCATGAACTGTTTTCCATCTTTACTAATTTGTTTGTCATTCAGAATTACCCAGCCAGTAGCTTATGGTGCTTGTGTCAGCTGATGGGCCACTCATGACTACGGCTATGAGTATTAGCTATTCATAATTTGTTATTTGTGCGGTGTGACTGGACACTACATCATATGGGATTGTTTGTGCTCCTTATCTGGCTGATGCCTAAAGACATAAAGAGCTTTCAGTCTGGCCATAAGAACGCTTCTGCCCTGAATACTCCACGTGTTCATGCCAAGAGGATTCACACAAGCATGCACAACATGTTCTCTTTCCACAAACATTTGTGTTAATGAAAGTTCCTTCCTATGAATGTTATCTGAAAGCTCCAAAAGGGGCTGCAAACACCGGCTAAGTGACTCCAGCACTCTCATTCAAAGGAGGGTTCACAACTCCCCTGGAGTTTACACTCAGCTCTGTTATTCCTCAGTCCCCCACATAGTAATGACACTGCCAGGTAGCCAGTTTACAGAGCCACGAAGCTTTCTCTGCACGCAGCTTACTCACAGCCACTGGGGCAGGATTTCACAGGTCAACGGTACTTGTGATCCTAAGTCACTGAGGTGCTTTTGAAAAGCCCACCCCATATGTTTACGCAGAACAGATGAATAGATTCTGAGGCCAGAAGGGCCCGTTGTGACCTCCTGCCTAATACAGGCAGAGAACATCACCCAGGGGTTCCTGCATCACACCCAGAACTTCTAGTGCAGCTAGAGTATCTCATTTAGAAAGAGTCGTACAAGCAGTGACAGAGGATCCACCGTGTCCCTAGGAAGTTGTCCCAATAGTTAATTACCCCCAGTGTTAAAAGTTTGTTCCATATTTCTAGTTGGAATTTGTGTAGCTTCAGCTTCCAGGCAGTGGCTCTCGTTCTGCTGTTGTCTGTGATATTAAAGAGCCCTGTGCCATCAGAAATTGGTTCCCCATGTCAATATTAACAGACACCAGCATATATGCAGACCTCTATACCCAGATCCAAGCTTACCTGGAGAGGATTCTTAGCCCATCCAGAGTCTTTGGGTGGGCTGCCCTTGGTAATATTTTAGGGCCTCTTAAACATCTGGGTTCTCAGCTCCCCCCACATCTCTAGTCTCTATTGCCTCAGGACATTTTGCTTCTTCCCTGTACATGGAGCAGCAGGAGATGTGATTGCTTCCAGGGTCATAAAAGCACCCAGTGACATCTCCTCCCCCTCCTCCCTGCACTTTAGGGGACCCTTCTCATCTTGGGGGGTGTTTCCCACCCTTGGATTCTTTTGTTGTCCTATCCTGAATTCTCTCCCATTTGATGTTTAAACCTGAGTCCAAAGGTGAGCACAAGAACTCCAGCCGAGGCCTGCTCATTGCAGGACTGAGCCAGACAAATGCGTGGCTGTTTGTACATAGGCTACCCCGGTAGCATTTAGCTACCTGGCAGGAGTAAGGCATGACTGGCTCATTCATTTTATCAGTTCCCAAAGGACTGCATCCTCCAGGCTTACAGTGAAACCATTCAGTTTTGGGGGCCTATATGGCTGCGAGGCCAGGCTCAGGATTAACCACCTTCACCGACTTGGCCTTCCTGTTAGATGCTAGAACCAGTTCCTATTTGCTGTTGGGACTCCCCAGAACCTCATGTTCTGGGCAGCGAGGTCCGGTGCTCAGAGGGGGATGGGAGCTGCTATGGCGGAGCATGACAATGACAGGCAGATCTGGCTTCCTGCTGCTCTGAACTTGGGAGCCTGTTGGCTGATCCTGGGCAATGGCCAGGACCAGGGCCAGCTCTGGCTTTTTTGCCGCCCGAGGCAAAAAAGCCTCCCGCCGCCCCCCCCCACCTCCCCAGCGGGGAGCACGGCAGGGGAGGGCGGCAAGCCCAGCCACGGCCCCGCTCTCCCCGACCGGCCGGAGCGCCGGGAGGAGGACGGAGAGCCCGGTCAGGGCCCCGCTCTCCCTGGCCAGCCGGAGCGCTGGGGGAGGGCAGCCCCGCTCTTTCCGGCTGGGCGGAGTGCCAGGGGGAGGGCAGCGAGCCCGGCCACGGCCCCGCTCTCCCCGGGTGAGCACCGCCCCCCTCCAGGTGCCGCCTCAAGCACATGCTTGGAGGGCTGGTGCCTGGAGCCGGCCCTGGCCAGGACTTGGGAGACACCAGTGTGCTGGCCCCTCCAGGGAGATCACCCCATTGCTGCATTTGGGGTATTTCTTTCTCTCCCCCTCTCCCAACACTCTTCGGTCACGTAACCACTCACGCTCAGTGCAGGCCAGACAGACTCTGGCAGACTCTCTGGCATCGCTTTCTCAAGCCTGATTAATGTGGCCAACGCTCCTCCAGTCTGGACTCAAGAAAATACCATTATCTCCCGTGAAATGACTCAGATATTGTGCTGCTGCATCTTGTTGGTAATGTCAGATCAGTGGCAGCAATATTAAAAATGAACATTTTACCCTGGGCATGGTATTAACTGTGAAATTAAAGCTGTATTTATTGCCTTTAGCCATTAGCCTCTAGACTCTTCCAGAATAAATGTTTTTAGTTCCTTGCAGGAAGATTCTGGCATTTACAGGGCTAGACATTTCTAAGCAGAATATATACCCTGTGTGTAGAGAGAAAGATTCTAAGCGGGTGCACTGCCATGCCTTGTGACGTCATGGGAGATAAGGTAAGCTCCATGTCTTACACCTCATTAAGTCGGGCTGAGATGGAATACCCACCATGCCCTGCATCTACAAGGAAAACATTTGTTTCCAAGCAAGTACATGCTATAAATATGGATTTAATATATTTGTATTAAAACTTTTGGCAAAGACCTATAAAAACTAAGTTTGTGCACTTACGAATGGGAAGGGCTATCAGTGGGAAAGACTCAGCATCCCACTAGCACTGCATTTAGGCCTGGGCTACCCCATGGAAATAGGCAACCACAGGCCTTCCCCTCCAGCATCTGTCTGCTTGGGAATATAGGACTAGTGCTTATAATATAATATATGGAGATATACCTATCTCATAGAATTGGAAGGGACCCTGAAAGGTCATCAAGTCCAGCCCCCTACTTTCACTAGCAGGACCAAGTACTGATTTTGGCCCAGATCCCTAAGTGGCCCCCTCAAGGATTGAGCTGACAACCGTGGGTTTAGCAGGCCAATGCTCAAACCACTGAGCTATCCCTCCCCCCACTATTTTAGCTCAAAAACAAATTATTTTCATGCTTTGCCAGAAGCTGGGAATGGGCGACAGGATGGATCACTTGATGATTACCTGTTCTGTTCATTCCCTCTGGGGTACCTGCCATTGGCCACTGTCGGAAGACAGGATACTGAGCTAGATGGACCTTTGCTCTGACCCAGAATGGCTGTTCTTGTGTTCTTATTACAATTGCACTGGAATCCCCCTGGTATAATGGCTAATAATAATTCTTCAGTGACCAAGCTCAATTTCCCTAGGAAGTGCCTGGCACCTACAGGAAGCCTGATATTAGAAAGGTCTGATTACATAAGAACCCGCCTGACCCTACTTCCCACCCATGCATTTTGGCTTACACTAGATGACCCTTGTGATCCTTTATAACCCTATGGTTCTACGAGTCTCTGATCAGAAGCTTGTGGTCAGAGAAGGTTCTATTTGAAAACCTTGATTCCAGCGAGGAGGAACTAGAAATGGTCACTTCTTTGCAGGTAATCATCCTGGAGCCCAGTTAGTCCATGATAGAGCCATTGGTTATCTGTATCCAAAGGGGAAGAATAGGGCACCTTGGAGTGTTAATATTCCAGCTGCCCTTCAGAGTGTCCTGTTACAGAAGCTCAGTTGTATTGCTGTCGGGCGGGTGGAATTATAAGAGTTCAGGACTGTACTATGCCCAGTGCCTGAGTGAGGTGAAATTCGCGCTGCATGAGGGTCAGCACACAGCCTCAGCACCATTACATTGACCACTCAAATGAGGCATGAGCCTCATGCTGATCCTCTGCATAGGGGAGAGCGGGGCTCACGGTGCTACAAGGGTCATGGAGACTCTTCACATGGCAGGGGGCTGTCAGGCCTGGGTTACTCTCCATTGCCAGCCTGTGATTAACAGAACGGTCAGGAGGAGTTCATTCCTCCACACCTTACAAAACTAGCAGGATTTTGGATCCTAGATGGTCTGGCTCCCCACCGTGCCAGCACTGAGCAAACAGCCAATGGCAATATGGAGGAGCAGCAGGATTCAAACTCTGCTTTGCCCCTCAGATTACGGTGCTCTGCTCCCTGGATTCTCCGTTACCTGGTCCAAGCTTTGTGTTCAGGAAGTTTGCCTGCTGAAAAACACGGTTTCATTGATACTGAAACTTTTCACAGGGAAATGCCAGTTCTGGCAAGAGATTATGATTCCCTTTAGGAGCTGTCAAACAAACAGTGTTCATTTTCTTCTGATTTAAAGTGTCATTTTGTTTCGGCATTTCAGCTGAAAAGCCTAGGATTCCTCCCCTAGGTGGTTTGTGGACCGGGACATCAAGACATGCATTTGATGATTTTAGGTCTGGAAACTGGGACTGAAATCCAGAATCAGCAGTCTGAGGTTTCCAGTGCTACGTTGTATTGGCTGGGTTGGAAATGCAACAAAAGTGGCCATTCTCACCCCCAACTTTAACTCTGCCATGTAGTGGTCCTATGAGGAGAAAGAAAATGAAAATATTCAATGTCTTTAAAATTCAGTTTAATATAATCTGGGTCTGGAACACTAAAATGCCTAAATCATAATGGTAGGATTTTTGCACAGTCTCACTGTAGGGCAGAATTAAGGTTTCTTTCTGCTCAAGGAGACACTTCCAGTTATCAAGAACAGGTGGGAAGTTACCATTAATCTTTCAAATGTTGCCCTTGCACAAGGTTTCAATGTGTTTTAATTATCTGGGAAGTTTGAGGAGCCGGCTTAGAGACCAGAGTTAAGGTTCTTTCTGTGCCTTAACTCTGCATTTCCAGATCTTAACATGTTTGTATTTTATTTAAGTATAACCATAACTGTCAATTTTGTGGGTTTAAATGCTTGATTTTGGGTTAATTACAACATCCCTGTAATGCAGTGTTCCCTAAACTACTCAGATGCACTCTCAGCCTTAATTCCAATTTAATGTGGTTTTGTCTGGCAATTTTCTCTCTTTTTTTTAAATTTAAAACATGAATACATGACCCGTAACCAAGAAACTGAATGAGAATGTTCCCAAGACACAAAGAGAATGGCACTACGGCGTATCTCTAACAGTTTAGAGATATGAAACATCAACAGTAAATCTCGTCTTTATTTTGCCGTTTATGGCAGTGGTTCTTAAACTTTTGTACTGGTGACCCCTTTCACATAGCAAGCCTCTGAGTGCAACCCCCCTTATGCATTAAAAAAACATTTTTATATATTTAACACCATTAGAAATGCTGGAGGCAAAGCAGGGCTTGGGGTGGAGGCTGACAGCTCATGACCCCCATGTAATAACCTCGCGACCCCCTGAGGGGGCCCAACCCCCTGTTTGAGAACCCCTGGTTTATGGATTCCCTGGTTCACCTGGCTGCTTTACCCCACTAGGAAGCAGTACAAAGTAGCCAGTTAAACTGGATTTACATCTCTTTGTTTTGCCAGAGCAGTGGAAAACATCTGGCATGTGTACTGCAGCTTCCTTTTCCCTCCTGTTCTCCAAATGGCTGAAGGTTGAAGCTAGACAAATTCAGAATGGAAATAAAGAGAAAAATAGTAACAGTGACAGTAATTAACCATTGGAACAATTTACCAAGGGTTCTGATGGATTCTCCATCACTGACAACATTTTAAATCAAGCTGGAATGATTTTCTAAAAGATCTACTTTAGGAATTATTTTGGGGCAGTTCCCTGGCCTGTGTTATACAAGAGTTAAGACTAGATGATCACAATGGTCCCTTCTGGTCTGGAATCTATGAAATCCTCACAGTATCTTCCCCATATTCCCCAGCAGGTACATCCCAAATTGCTCTCCCTCCTGCACCCCTACATTCCTCTACACGTTCCCCCAAATACCCCTCCTTCCTGCACCCCTACATTCCTCTACAAATTCCCCCAAATACCCCTCCTTCCTGCACCCCTACATACCCCTAATCATTCCCCCAAATACCCCTCTCCCCTGCACCCCTACAGTCCCCTGAATATTGATACCCCTCCCTCCTGCACCCCTACATTCCCCTACACATTCCCCCAAATACCCCTCCTTCCTGCACCCCTACATTCCCCTACAAACTCCCCCAAATACCCCTCCTTCCTGCACCCCTACATTCCCCTGAATATTGATACCCCTCCCTCCTGAACCCTACATTCCCCTGCACATATGCCCAATTTGCCCTCCCTCCTGCACCCCTACTTTACCCTGTACCCTCCAAATTGCCCTCCCTCCTATATTCCCTACATTCCACTGCATGCCCTATTTCCCCTTTTTCTTGCATTTCTACATTCCCCTGCATGCCACCCCAAATTGCCTTCCCTCCTGCACCCCCACATTACACCCCCCATGCCCTGGTCCCCCTGTCTGCCTGGTGCTGGCCAGCTATGCTGCAGCGGGTGGCCGCCAAAGGACATGGCAGCCCCAGGCTGTGTTTGCCATGGCTGTTCACAGTGGAAGGTTTCTCTGTGCTCGGCTCTGTCCTGGCTGAACGGACACATTGGCTGAGACCCAGGCCGCAGGGCAGCTGGTGGCCCCTGGCAGTGAGGCAGAGTCACTCCTGCCACTGAGAAATGCCCTCGTTGCCATGGCACCAGCTGTGGCGGATGGCTCCCTGCCTGTGGGAGCCAGCTGCCATTTCGGGACAGGACAGTGCTTTGGGAACACTCTGTTGTCTCCAGCTCTCACCATGTTCTTCTTCGAACTGTGTCCCTATGGGTGCCAGGCTTCAAACACTCCTCTCTTGCCAGGCGGCTGCACTGGTAAGTGACAGGCACTCCGAGTGTGTCTGTTGCCTGCGGGAGTCTTATGTCTCCCAGACATGTTTCTTTTGCTCATCCCTTAAGTCCAGGGAGATAAAGCTCAGACTGTTAGCCATGGAACACTCCCTGCAACCGCCCCCTGTGCCAGGTCAGGAGACCCACCTCCCCTTCCCCCATACATTTGTCCCTAGACAGATTCAGCCACCCTGTCAACCTTGGGGCACACTATCCCTAAGGAAGGGAAGTCTGTGAGCCCACTGGGAAGACTCCCAGAAAGAGGTGCACAGACTCTCCCTTTAAGGAGCCAGCTCCAAAAAAGACCAGATCCCCATCAAGGTCCTCGGTCTCCGAAGATACCATTGAGGCTAAGGACTGTAACTCCAGTACTGTCAGCCATGGGAACCCCTGGAACTCCAAGGACAGGAATCGCAGCTCCGATAGGGGACTGGAACCCTCTACCAGTAAGGAGGGTAAGCACAGGGAGCCACCGAGCTTGGCCCTGCCATCGGCACTGAGGCATCCCACTAAGCCGACGGTGCCGTCAAACACCTTAACTCAGCCATCAGTGCCAAAGCAAGCAGCTTAGCTGGGGGTACCTGTTCAAGCAGTACCCTCGGTACCAAGCAAGCAACAGCGCCGGATGTCTACAATGCCAACTATACGCCCATCATCATCAGTATTGTTGGCATCAGCTATGGTGACCTCAACTGTGGTGTCGGTACCTGGGTCCTTTCCAGTACTGCAGGAATTCCAATACTCAAGGGACCTCTCGAAGTTAGGTGAACCAGAGTCTCTATTGTTAACAGATACCAAGCATCTTTCGGTACCAAGACCTCACTCTCTGAGCAGCCAGCCTATGGCACAGGACTTCAACAGCTGCTCCCTGCCATGGGAGGATGTGAAGGAAGAGGACTCTCAATTGGTCTGCTTGATTTTGGTGAGGGGTTCTTCTACATACTCCTTTGCGAATTCACTTTTGACCAGCTCCAGGGAGGTCACCAAGGATGGTGGAACAAGACTTACATGCCACTCCCACTTCCTTATGGACCTCTACAATGGCCATATGGGAACCCGTGGGCTACCTATCAGCAGCAGTTTACCAGACCCTGGGCACCTTCCCTCAGGGAGACCAGGGTTTCACATCCTCCCCGTCTGCATACACTAACTTCACAGGAGGAGATGTTTGAGAAGCAGAAGACTAGGAGAGATGAAGAAGTCACCTCTGAAGCTCCCATTTGATTGTCATCACCAGAAGAGGTGGTTATGCCTCCACCATCTTCCATTGCCAACATCTTCAGGCAGTTCCAAGACCTCATTAGAAGGGTAGCAAACACCCTCCAGATCCCTCTGGAGGAGGTCAAAGATCTGCAACACAAGCTGCTGGATATCTTGTGGTTGGCAATGCCCTCTAGAGTAGTGCTGCCTATTACTGAGACTCTCCTAGACCCAGCTAAGACAGTATGGCAGATGTCAGCTACTATTCCACCAACATGCAAAAGGGCGGACAAGAAGTACTGCATGCCCCTTAAGGATTCAGACTTTTTAGTTTCCCATCCCCCATCTAACTCCACAGAGGTAGATGTGGTGAATGAACAGGGTAGGCAGCACTTTTCAAGATCTACTCCCTATGACAAGGACCAAAAGCAGCTGGATCTCTTTGTACAAAAGTTGTACTCGTCCACAACCCTGCTGTTCCCGATTGCAAACTATCAAGTGGTCATGGCCAAATGCAACTTTACTAATTAGAACAAGCTCACGGGCTTTATTGTTCTGTAATTTTCACTCCATGCATCTGTAGAAGTGGGTTTTTTACCCACAAAAGCTTATGCCCAAACAAATCTGTAGTTTTTAAGGTGCCACCTGACTTCTCATGGCCTTTACTGAGCAGTTGCCACATGACTGCAGAGAGCAGTCTGGGTCACTGTTCCCTGGGGGACACTGTCCTTCTATCTGTTTTATGCCTTTCCCCATCACCCCTAATTCTAAGGGCACTGAACAAGATTAGGCAGGACAAGACCAGAATTATTCTCATAATACCCAACTGTCCAACATGAGCTTGGTACCCTTACCTGCTTCAACTCTGTGTCCAACTGTCAATCGAGCTCCCGACCATTCCTCATCTCCTGTCTCAGGATGAGAGTCGCACACTTCACCCCAACCTAGTCGTTCTACGCCTTTGGGTATGGCTCCTGGATAGTTCTTGGGAACAGAGGCTTCCTGCTTTATGGAGGTGCAGCAGGTGTTATTAAACAGTAGAAAAACAACAACACACACTACTGACTTGCAGAAATGGAAGAGATTCACCCATTGGTGCAGTCATCACTTCCTTGGGCCTGAATTGGTTCCCCTTTCCCTCCTCCTAGATTACCTTCTGGATCTGAAGACATCGGGCTTATCCATTAGTTTGGTGAAGATACACCTGGCCATATTAGCCTTTCATCCTCCAGTCAAGGGATTCTCCATTTTTGCTCACTTAGTATTGTCCAGATTTATAAAGGTCTAGTTAGTCTCTTCCCCCACTGCTTCCGCACTACAGCCAGATTGGGGCTGGCCCTTCTCTGTGTGTGGTGTGGGGAGCTCTACACTGGGCCTGTCACAATTGCAGGGCACTGTGGGGCAGGGGAAGCAGGGAGGGGGGAAGAAGGAGTAGAGCCACTTGAGCTGCTCCCCCCTCCCTTTCTTCACTGCCCAAAACCTCCTCTCAATTCCTGAAGGGAGATGTGGGAGTTCTGCCTCCCTAATGCAGCAGCTCTGATTGGCTGCTCTTGCCTAGGAGGTGGAGAAGTGGGGGAGGCAACCAATCAGAGAGAGTTTCCCACATGCAGGGCTGAAATTTGGAAGAGGGCTGTCATGGCAAGATGGGCTCCAGCCCTTCTTGTCCTTGGTAGATGTTTCCTATCCCTCTTGTAGGACAGGTCATTGGGGAGGTTCTGAGAGTGACATTCACCCTTGGGCCCCCTTGCCAGTCTGGCCGTCTCTCCTCTTGCAATTTGCACTCTCACCGGAGTGTGCTTTCTGCTCCAGCTTTCTGGAGTTTAGTTTTCTCTTTAGTTGTCTTTGGCTCAAGAAGCTTCTTTGATGTTGGGACTGAGGTTTTTGTTCTGCTCAGCGGCCCAAAAACCAGTGACTCCAGCAAAAAATTGCAAGATGTATTTGTTATGTAAAGCCTCCGCTCAAATGCAGTTGTAAGATCTGTAACTTGTATCATTAAGTTCTGCAACCTTTTTGCAGACTTTGTAACTTCAGTTATTGTTAGCATAGCCTTTTAAGTTTTGTAACCTTTGCAAGCTTTGTGGCCTTTTTAGGTTGCCACTTGTATGAACTTCCAAGCTTTGCAATATCCCATCCCTCAGAGAGAGTGTGAACGAGGAAGTGTGAACAAGGGAGTGTATGTGGGACTGGACGGAGAGGAACTGCAAGGAAAGAGGAGCCCGGAGACAGGAACCAGGAGCCAGGTGTGTCTGATATAATCTGCCCTGAGAAGGCAGTCATGAAGTGCTGTAAAGAAAAGAAGAACCTGCTATGCATGAAAGGAACTGGTCTGGGAATGCTTCTCAGTGACAGACACAGAAAGGAAACTCAGTGTACGTGACCGGAGCCGCCCAGTTCCAAAATAAGAGGAAGAAGGCATGCACACAAGCCCCTGCTTCTTGACCCTCTCAGCAGCCTGGATTCGTGATCGCAGACAGACACACCAGATCTACCATGCTTCATCTTCTCGGCCTCCATGCTGTCTCCGGTAACTCTCTGCCTGTGTAAGTGTGTGGGTGCATGAGGGTATAAATGCAGTGAATGTGTGCGTGTATGAATAAGCTCCATCTCTTTTCTATCTGACCCAACAGTGGCATCGTAATAAAACTAATACAAGTGTGACCCTGGGTTGGTTTTTAGGGGAACAGAGGTAACAGCTTCCTGGAGTTTAGTTTTCTCTTTAGTTGTCTTTGGCTCAAGAAGCTTCTTTGGTGTTGGGACTGAGGTTTTTGTTCTGCTCAGCGGCTCAACAACCAGTGACTCCAGCAAAAAATTGCAAGGTGTATTGGGAAGTGTTAGCAGTTTTCAGTGTGGATCAACCATTAATCACATCCTGTGCTATTGGTCCTGTCTTTTCTGCTACCTAATTTGACTGTGCATAATGAGGCCTTGAATTAATATCTCAAAGACAATGTGCCAAAATGAGCCACGCCTGTACATGGACCATTATCTCCTATTAACTCATCTGGAATCCCATGTCCAGCAAGCTGTGATTTACAATGTGTTATTCCATTGCTACTTCATGCATCATTCAACAGCTCCGTTTAAAAACAAAGCTGAGTAGTGTCCTTGTCTCACAGATAATTTTTCCCATTTAATTACAATAGTTTTGAGCTGAGGACTATCAGGAATCTCATGCAGTTTCAGTGGTTCTTTGGTTTTCTGCTCCCTGTGTTTATTGATGATTTCACCCTTGGATTCTTTCCCTTTATGTCTGGACAGAATAGAGTATCTTGGGCACCTGTGTCTTTCACTTCTCAGTATGCAGATGGGTATGGTGCATTATGTGTAGCATCGCTGAACACATCCTGCATGCTCATACGGTACAAACAATTGCCTTCACGTAGAATTGCATCTCGGTAGTCCCACTTAAATGTTAGGCTTGAAGGTACCTGGGCTTTTTCTGTTGCTCAGCCAGCCAACGATCCTTTTCTCTGAAGCTGCTGTAAGACTGAGTCAGCTTTTGTTCTTCATCGGAGCTTGTCAAATTTTGGTTTGTCAATGGGTAGTCCTCACGTCAAAACTCCTCTTTCCTCCTGCAGCTCCTTGCTCTTGGTAAATGTAGGCACCCTTGAAAGCAAGTGTGTTGTCAGGCAGGGGCTCTTTACTTGCTTTTTATTCACCAAGCCTTTATGCCCAGAACAGTTCCTTGGCAATGCTATGAGCATTGCTGTTGTCTTGGCTGAGCATTGCACAATGGTTTCAGCAATTTGCCTTCCAGCTGACCAACGAGCACATTCGTGAGGTTGCTCATAGCCAAGACTACTAGCCAGCATTTCATTTTTCAATGTGGGCATTGTTCCCTTGTGTTTCAGTCCATGCTATGGAGGCACAAGCCCTTGACCTACCATCTTTCAGAAGGACAGCCCCCGCAGACGTTCATCAGCTGAGTTCTTAGGCTCTTTGTGCTAGTGGGAGTTTACACAGTGCGTGTATTTTCAGCAGCACACTAGAGACTGTATCCCTGTGGTGAATCGTATCCCCAATGCATCCCAATCTGGTGATGCATATGCAATTCCTTAGGAACCTTCTGAATCACATTCTGTAGAAAAATTATCCCACCCATTTGAGCTCTGCCTTTGCAGACTGCTGTTAAACCCAAGCATAGCTGGGATTTCCTCCTGCTAGTCTGTTTCAAACTCTGCTGAACAGTAGCTGTTCTTGCACAGACAAGCCAATGGCACCTTGCAACATGACCTCATTTTGTCTCGTTATATGAAACAAATGTGAGCATATTGTGTCTCAGCAGGCAGTCACAAATCTTTGTATTCACTGTCTGTGTTTGCGTTGCACTGGACTCCAGTCTCTGATTCCCAAAGTCACAAGCTGCCCTGTCATAGAACCTTCTTTGTCCCTGTACCAAGAGATTTAGCAAAGGACACATTCTGGCTTGGACTATAGAACTCTTGATATTTGGGGTGACTTTGTCTTATAGTTTACAGCTCCATCCATGCATCCACTGGTTTACCAGCATGTGCTTTAAATTTAATTTAATTTAATTTAATAATTGTGATGGTTTAGAGGGTAAGTGAAGGCAGCTGTGAAATAAATCTATCTATCTATCTATCTATCTATCTATCTATCTATCTATCTATCTGATATAAGAAAGGGGAAGATAATAGAAATAAATATAAAGCAGAAGTTAGGCATTGTAGAAAGTCGATAAGGGAAATAAAGGGTCCCAGAGAGAAATCTTTGGCGAGTAGAGTTAAGGACAAAAAAGGCATTTAAAAATATTAGGAACAAAAAGAATCCTGACAATGGTAATGGTGTATTACTAGATAGAAATGGTAAAATTATCACTAATAATGCAGAAAAGGCAGAAGTGTTCAATAAATATTTCTGTTCTGTATTTGGGGAAAAACAAATGATAGTTTCATCATATGGTGATGATAACATGCTTTGCACTGCACTAGTATATCTGGAGGATGTAAAACAGAAGCTGCTAACGTTGGACATTTTTAAATCAGTAGGTCCAGATAACTTGCATCCAAGAGTTTTAAAAGAGCTGGTTGAGGAGCTTGCTGGACAACTAATGTTGATTTTCAGTAAGTCTAGGAGCACTGAGGAAGTTTCAGAAGACTGAAAGAAAGCTAATGTGACAATTTTTAAAAAGGGTAAACAAGATGACTCAGCTTATTGTCTGCTTGTCAGCCTGACATTGAGCCTAGACAAGATAATGGGAGGGCTGATATGGGACTTGATTAATAAAGAACAAAAGGAGCATAATATAATTAATGCTAATAAACATCGATTTATGGAAAATAGATTGTGTCAAAATAACTTGATATCTTTTTTGATGAGATTACAAGTTTGGTTGATAAAGGTCATAGTGTTGACATAAAATACTTCGACTTCTAAGGCATTTGTCCTGGAACTGCATGACATTTTTTGTTAAAAATTCAAACAATATAAAATTAACATGGCACACATTAAATGGATTAAAAACTGACTAACTGATAGATCTAAAATGTAACTGTAAATAAAGAATCATCATTGAAAGGCTGTTTCTAGTGGAGTCCCAAAGAGATCGTTCCTGGCCCTATGCTGTTTAACATTTTTTATCAGTGACCTGGAAGAAATATAAATGAAACGAATCATAAAATCACCACTGATAAAGTTTACAGATGATATAAAAATTGGGGGAGTGGTAAATAACAAAGAGGGCAGGTCATCGATTCAGAGTGATCTGGATTGCTTGGTAAATTGGGCTCAAGCAAACAATACATATTTTAATATGGCTACATGTAAATATATACATACAGGAATAAAGAATGTGGACCATACTTACAGGATGGTGGACTCTATCCTGGGAAGCCATGACTCTGAGAAAGGTTTTGGGGTTGTGGTGAATAATCAGCTGAATATGAGCTCCTCGTGTGACACTGTGGCCGAAAGAGCTAGTCCGATTGTGGGATGCATAAACAGGAGAATCTCGAATCGGATTAGAGAGGTCATTTTACCTCTGCATTTGGCACTGGTGCAACTGCTGCTGGAATTCTGTGTCCAGTTCTGGTGCCCACAATTCAAGAAGGAAGTTGATAAATTGCAGAGGGTTCAGAGAAGAACCATGAGAATGATTAAAGGATTTGAAAACCTGCCGTATAGTGGTAGACTCACAGAGCTCAATCTATGTAGCTTAACAAATTGAAGGTTAAGGAGTGATGTGTGTCTGTATGTACCTACATGGGGAAGAAACATTTAATAATGCAGTCTTTAATCTAACAGAGAAAGGTATAAAATGATCCAGTGGTTTGAAGCTGAAGCTAGACGAATTCAGACTGGAAATAAGGCATACATTTTAACATTGAGAGTATCAGAACAATTTACCAAGAGTCATGGTGGATTCTCCATCAGTGACAATTTTGAAATCAAGATTGAATGTTTCTAAAAGATCTGCTCTATTAATTGTTTTGGGGAAGTTCTATACCCTGTGCTATACAGGTCAGACTAGATGATCACAATGGTCCCTTCTGGCCTTGGAATCTGTGAATCTACAATATCTGTGTTTATTTTAAACATTGTTTCTATTTTTATCTATTCACATTTTCTCAGTTGCACATTATGAGTTGTGAGGATTTTTTTCAGTTTGTAATTATTTAAATTTTGACAGCTGTGGGGAAATTATGGGGAGGTCCAGAAAATAGGGGGTCAGTCAGTAATTATTAAATGGGGTCAGTCAATAGTTATTAAATGACACGAGATACTGAGATTCAAAAAGTTAATGCTTTAGAACTGGAAAAATGCAAATTGTCAATATCACATGTCAAAAATACAACATAAATATCCTTAAATCCAACTGTAATAAGTGCTCAAGCAGTACTTTTCTTACTTTGTCTATCTGTAAATTGCTATTAGTATTGATGGCAATATTTTTTCATTCAGCCCAGTGAGAGGTTGTGTCTCTGCCGGCCCTGTAGCCCTGGGCATCTTAAATGCTCTACTGCTGGGGCTCACAGTTGGACACCAACAGCTGGAAGACAAGCATGTTGTTCCCTGAATGTCTGTGCTGTGTGGCCCTGGTTCTGCATTCTGACCCCAGCAGCCTGCCTACCACACAACAGCCCCACCCTGCTCTCCACCAGCTTGGGTCACTGCTTGCAGTCCTGAATTTCCCCAAAGCCGTCTATGCTGAAGTGTCCAACCCGCTCCTTGAAAATGCAGAGAAATAATGAGGTTCACTGAGCCTTTAAAGAGACAAGTACAGTTTGTCACTTTAACTGGAGTTAGCAATCACTTCAATTCAGATACAGCACTGAGTTGCTTTAGATTAAAAGTAAAACCAGTTTGTTAAAAGAAGCGCATAGAATAAGTGATAGAAGGGACTGAACAGGTTACAAACAAACAAATGTAAAATACGCTTTCTAATGGCTAAGACCTAATTTAACAACCTACAGACTTTGCTCAAGGTAGTTTTCTTCCCAATCGTTCTTTGTCCAGCCTGCCTGACCAGACGCTCTAGCCAGGACCCAACACATGGAGCACAACTTGCTTGGGTTCTTTGTCTCCTCAGGTGTAGATTAAAATGGAGTCTCTCTCTGTCCCTTATATTCCCAAAGGAATTGTCTTTGTCCTAAAAGTCAGGAAGGCCTCCTGGGAATTCAGTTTCCTGTGTCTCTCTGGGGTGCAGGAGCCATGTTAATTCTCTGTCTCTCAAGTTTAGTCTCCAAATAACCCTCACTGGTTTTGCTTGATAGCTTTGTTTAGTGCTAATCTGTAAATTGAGGTTAACCAACATTCCTTGTCTAAGACAAACTGGTTTATTTCTTTCACCTATGCTAGGCCGTTTGATTTTAACCATGTTCTAGTAATATCACACAGCCAGAATTCACAACTTTACATAGAACATTGTTACATATGTTTTACAATGGTATTATTGTCCAGTGTGTTGTTAGTTTTCAAATGATACCTCACAAGACTAGTTTGTACATTGCAGCAGTGTGTAGTGTAGGCTCATAGATGCATGGATCTAAACTTTGCGGGTGCAGGGGCAAGCCCAGGATCCAGATCTGTGCATCCCCGGATCCGCTGAGACAGGCAGTCCTGATCCATCACTGATTTGGGACCACAACACTCGCAGTTTGGCAAAGATACCCAGCAGTCTCTAGCCCAGGACTGTTCCTTGCATATAAGGAGTACTGCCAGCAGGGGAGCCCCACAAGAGCGGAAGAGGGTTTAAATCCCAATATGGTCGCCTGTTTTCAGGATGCTTTGCTTTAAGACTGAAATAAGCCCTGATTTCTAGGTGGGTTTCAACACTCCCTGCCATGTTTGCAACCCAAAAGCCGCAGCTTTTACTGAGTCATAAGATGCTAAAAGTGAAACTGACCAGCAACCAAAGTGAGTCTGGCCAGCTGTTTCCAATGTCCATGCTCTCAGTTCACAAAGCACATGAAGAGCGATTTCGAAATTCTCTCTATTCTCAGGTGGGAGCGGAGTTTAGGGAAGCGCGTGTGCATGGGGAGGAGATGCATGGCCACTTGCCAGTCTCAGTGATGGTTTCATTGATCAGGTCCCTTGGTGCAGTCGGGACATTTAAAGTTGAGCTTGTTATCAAGGGGAGCCGCTGGCCAGCCACCTCCTCACTGATAAGGAGGAACTAAAAATAAGCCAGGGCAGCTCAGCCCAGAAAGTCCAGGAGCCAAGAGCCTGGCGTGCGGGGGCTGGCTCTGAGTTACACTGACAAGTCCAAACAGCTGAGACGACAGCTCTTCATATGTTACCAAATGTGACCCCCAGGGTTTGTCAGCGATTTACTAGTGTGCCTGTTGCTGAAGGGGATTATCCCATCCAGAACTAGCTCTGATTGTCTGCCTCACTCCAGGTAACCACAGGGGCCTCCCTGTCGCCCTCCATCCATGGCATGCCCTGCTGGGGCAAGGGTGCAGGTGGAGATGAGTGCTGCCCTGCTTTCCTACTGGGCCTGGGGTGGGGTAGGAGAGCTACCTCAGCCTCTTGGGATGGGTAGGGATAGTACAGCTGCTGGGCCTCAAAAGCTGCATGGCTGGTCTTGGTCTCTGTGTGGATGGGGCAGCTTGGGAGCTACAGAAAGCAACGTGAGCATGGTGCTTCAGCTAGCAATGCTCTCCTCTCTGCATCAGTCCATAGCCAAGGGCCCAGCAAGATGCTAAGAGCAAAACCCATGTAACCCTCAGAGGCTGTTCAGACAACCTTACCTGTGTATGAATCTAAAGGGGGTCCTACACCCCAGCTTTGCTCCCAGCATCAGGCCTGCTTTGGACGGGAGCTGCAGAGGCCCCTGTTCCTTCTGGAGATTTGCCTACCTTGTGATGACTGTGAGCTGCCTCATGATGACCTCTGTGGGGCTGGCAACGTGCTTGCTCCCGTTAGAGTGCAAGAGGCCCAGTCGTTCCTCCAAGGTCCATCTATGGAGGCCCCCTCTGCTTATGGGTTTCTCCCAACCATAGGAGAGGGCTCTGCCACCTCCATGTCAGCGTCTCTCTGGGATCTACACAGGAAGGGGTGGTCTGGGGAGGAGTGGGTCGGCCAGGGAGGGTGTACATCCTCCCCTACCAGCCCTGGCGGGAACAGGCAAAGTGACGATACAGATCATGGCAGATCCCTCTCATAGAGCTGAGCTCGAGGGCTCCAGGTAATCCCATCTCCAGGGGCATTGTGTCTCTCCTAGAACCAGGCCCGAAATCATAGGGCTTTAAAGGTGAAAGTCAACACTGTAAACTCCCCATGGAGATTAGAGCCAGGCACAGCAACAGCCTCTGGATGCCAGGCCCTCGAGGAAGCTGTGAACAGGCCCCCAACCTCTGCTCTAGCCATGCCTCTGACCAGTCCCAGCCATCCCTGCAGAAGGCAGCCTTTTTGCTGCCGGCTGTGTCCCACTCGACCTCACTGCTGTGCTGACGAAGGCACTAGCTTGGTGCTGATGCTCTGCTGCGATCAGTGGGATGTTACTGGCGTGCTGGCTGTGGGGAGGGGCGAGCTAGGAACTGGGTAAGGGCAGCCCCAGCCCCAGGTTGAGTGAACCCATAATTTACAATGCTGCTGCAGTGTGTGTGTTATCGACCTTCCCCCAGGGCTGTCTTCAACCCTCTCCCGGCTGGTTGGGCTGAGGTGCTAGCCCAGCCCTGCCACCCCCGCAAGGGCTTCCTCACCCGCATGGGAAATCACCCCTTACCATGCACCAAGTGTTACTTGGTCGTCATGGCACGTAGCCCTTCCTTGCTCTCGGAAAGACGCAATAATGGACAAACTAATGGAAACACTTGTAATCTGGACACTTAGCACTTATACAGCCTGGGCCAGGGCACGTTTCTAAGCTTTATTACGGATAGGGGCATTTCTAAATAACTCCAGCTTTACATATGCCTGGAGCCACTAACAGGCAGTGAGGCAAAGTTGCATAATTCAGTGCTGCTTGTGTACATGCTTGAGAAGAAACAGCCACGGAAAAAGTCTGTAACATTCCTCTGCTGGGCCATCGAGTTGATATCAAAGCATTTCCTACACCGCGTTCACCTTTGAATCTTAATCCAATAGCTTTGGAGGAATTCTGGAAAGCGGGTGAGGGGAGGGAGCTGCTTTGTAAAAGCTCTTGCTGTGGAATCTGTAGGTAAAAGCTGGAATGTCTGAGCTGAGTCATGTTATCTCTGACAGAGGAAGGGAGGGATCCTTTGGCTGAGTCGGCCTGGCTCTCTAGGAGATCTATCACCTGTGATGTGCATGCCAAATTGGAGCTCAGCACGCTGGTTATCAGAGTGAGGGCAGACATCTCTATTAACTGTGGCCGTGTTCCTTTCGGAAAGCTCCATAGCTTATCTCTGGCTCCCCATATATTACGTGCACCACCCAGCAGTCTAAGGGGTAATTTCTAAAAGGGCAGCTGCACTCCTCTCCCTGAGGATCCTAGCTGTCTGGGCTAGGAATGCAGTGCTCCTCTCAGATTTACGCATTTCTCTCTTAGTGGGACCAATCAAACCATTTCCAGTTGGCCCAGCCAGACTGGAGCTGGAAGCCAGGGGGTTATTGTCTCACTTCCTACTCAGTTAGTAAGGGAGACAGCAGGTCTTTAGGGTGTAACTATTCAGCATGGTCAGCCCCTGGTGTAGCTCAGAGGCCATTGTGTCAGCCTGTGGCCTGAGTGGTTCCTGCAGCCCCCGGGGCAGTCAATGCACTAGCTAGTTCCTAGAAGGTGCTGGTTCAAGACAGCTTGGGGCGTGCACTCCTGGGACCAGCGGCTACTGGGCTCTTTCCTTTGCTAGGCACCTCAGAGAAACTGACTTTCTATTGGAAAACAGGGCAGTGTGGAATAAGAAGGTGACTGGCTGGAACCCCCGAGCCCCACAGAGAGGGACCTGCCTTCGGGAGGGGCCGTCCCCTACAGTTTAAAAATAAACTACTCACCATGCAGGTGTCAGGGAGGGAGTGGGGGTGATGGGATATCACCCCTTTGCATTAGGCTGCCACCCTCATTAACCTCCACTCGCACTACATCTGTAGGGCTTCACATTACCCCTGATTTACAGAGCCTGTTTCCCCCCGTATGTGTGTGGAGGGATTTGGCTGAATGGGTTAGAAGCAATGGGCATGTTACTGTGGATATCTGCCATGCATGCTGGGCTAGGACATGGATGGTTACATTCCTCGAGGCGGTGGGGGTTGGTATCCAGCCTGGAGACCCAGGGAATGTGTGCTGGGTTCCTTTGCTCTGTAGAGGTCGGTAACACTATATGGACTGGGTTAAAGGCTTGCTGCATCTCATGGATTTGAGTGGGACACATGACCTGGTTACACAAGTGCTGTGTTCTTATCCATTTCCTCGGACCTGTTGTGTGAGCTTTGGGCAGTGATCTAAAGAAACAAGGCTAGCACAGAGGACGAGTGTGTGACTGGTGCAGTGCACAAGTGTTCTTTCCAGCTGTACCACTGGCCCAGGCCTTGGCTGCTGTTATGCTATGGACATTTCCTCCTTCAGATCTGTAGTGGAGAGGACCCAGTGAGGGTCAATCCACCACGAGGCTCATGCCCCCTCTACTCTCCCTTTCCCTCTGCCTCCCAACCCATCAACTCCTCCACGGCCATTTCATCAGGAAAGCTTAGATCGCCAGCAGTCACAACAGCCATACCAGAGTCACCGGAGACAGTGAGCCAAAGCAATGCTCCCAGACCAGAACTTCACCACCGTAAAATGTAAACCATGGGCTCTGGGCTGTAGGTCTCAGGCAGGGGAGTCCGGGCAGTGAAATGTTGTTTCTCTCCTGCTTGCAGATTTGGTTTTGTTACAAACGTGCAGGCTATTTGCACTGGGCGCTCACTGTATTCGAGGGCATGATCCTTCAGCAATCCCATGTCCAATTCACTTCCACTTCAGGAGACCGATTCGCCCCTAGCCGCAACTCTGACCTACTGAGGGTGACAGCAAGGTTCTGGTCTCTGTAGGTTTTAGAGGAGGTGGGGTGCAAAGCTAGGCACACGATTGAATGTCAGACCCATCACTATGGAGCATCGTCTGGCCTCCCCAGCAGCTCCTCACTGACACACCTGCCTGCATGCCCGAGTGCTTAACAAAACCCACTGGGGACCAGTGAGCCTGGCACTCCCCTGACAGAACTAAGGGTTAATTCTGCTGGCCTGTGCCCAGCAGCACGGCAGCCTCCCTTGACTGCTGCAAATGGCACAGGAGGCCCTCTGCACTGCCACCTCCTCTGTTAGCCAGCCCTGCTCACTGAGAAAGCACAGATCGCTATTTATTTCCATGTGCCTTGTGGGTGACATTCAGCCCCTGCCAGGCCTCGCCGAGATGCTGCATGCCGGCTCCATTATCTGTGTAGATTCACTTTATGAGTCACTCTGCAATTTGATGCATTATGGCCAGATAAAAGATACTTTATCCCTCTGATAAAAACGGATACAAATGATGTCAAAATAAAAGAATGTTTTCTCATCCAAATAAAAGGAGAAGTTGTAGTTCTGGGGTTATTTTTCCTGAAAACCTCCTGAGAAAGCAAGACTTTGATTTTTTACCATTTATAGTTAGTTTTAGAAAATTCAACATTTTACACTGGCTATCGCCCCTCCCCCAGCTCTACAAGAGGCCTGGGCACAGCTTTGGGGGGACAGTAAGTGTGCTGCACCCCGAGAATCCAGCCAGTAATGTATGGAGGGTGCTCGGTGCTCCAGATCCTTCTCTGATATTGATTCACCCCTGGGCAATACCCTATGCCCTGGCCCAAGGCCTGCAGCCAGAGCCCCATGATGCCAGGAGCTGCAGGAGCATTCTGGGCGCAGACACACCAAACAGGGCACCCCATGCCACGTGTGGCAAAGCCACGACCAGTGTCTAACGAGGTAGGGACTCAAGTGGCTGTTCCCCGAGGCAGGACTGCAGCCATGGGCAAGGCTTGGTCAGCACGTGGCAGGTACCGGGCCTGATGGAAAATACCAGGCAGTGAGGGCACTGGGTCTTCATGGACTCATTTTGCTGGGATCAGTGAGAAGCAGGGTTTGAGTTGGTTGGTCACAGAACAATGCCAGCTCCAGTGGGAGTTGTCAAGGGATCATCTGAATGTCTAACGCCAGCTCCAATCCCTGAGAGATGCATCCGCTTTGGGGGAAGAGGCCCAGATCTGCCCTGGTTCTGAGTCTGGATCTCCTGCTGGCTCGCTGCAAGGTCTGGATCATGACTCCTGCTCCAGGCCGCTCGCTGTGAGCAGAGCACTGAACAGCTGCTCTTAGCCACAGCTTGGGAGGCACCTCTCGGTGGTTAGTCCGCAGCGGGGCTGCAGGGAAGTTCTGGGCAGAGCGCTGCCAGTGACTGCTGGAGACCCACAATGATACAGGAGGATGTGCTCAGGTATCCGGGGTCTCCAACTGGAACAAGAAACCCTGCAAATGGGAAACGTTTCAGTCTGGCTGGCACACAGTAACATGGGCCTACTGGGCTTCAAAAGCCACCACTTGCCAAAAGCTGCTGAATGCTCCCACTGCGCTGTGAGGAGCGGCACCGCCAGCCGAGAGGGAAAAGCTGGTTCCCATGACTCTCCTCTCAGGGACGCAGGCGAGGGGCCATTGTGTCTGGGACCATGCAGGGACCCCGGAGACATCAGACTGGAGCCCCAGGCCTCTCTCACTGCCCCCAGCACTAGCTCTCAGGGTGTGTCCTGGGGAAGAACATGTCCAATGGCCTGGGAGGGAGCAGTCTCCCAGCACCTTGTCTCTGTTTGAGGGACGGGAGGGCTCTGCCCTAGGACCATGCAGCTCAGCCTGTCTCTGAGACACCTGAGATACCAGCAAGTGCAGTTACCTCCCCATCCTCAGGCTGGCTGCCTCGTTCCTGGGAGGGAACATGCCCCCTGCCATGGGCTGAAAGGGTGGGAGCTCTGTGGGGCAGGAACTTCATCTCTGATTCATCTGCCAAGTGTCGCCCCCACTGGCGCTATACCTGTCACCCTTCCACGAGGCACTTTCCCAGCAGGAATTACACCCATGGACACGTTCATGGCTCTGCAGGCCGTTGAACAGGATCTCATCGGGGGATCCCACCAGACCTCCAGCCAGCCCCAGGGGTGGAGTTTAGCAAGAGAAAATGTGTGTGTGTGTGTGTGGGGGTAAAACCTCATGCGCAGGGCATGTCATCTTCAGTGATCTGGAAGTGCCTCCTCTCTGCCCCGGGCAGCAGTACAGAGACTCGCATATCAAACCCGCCAGCTGGGGAGGGCTCCCCAGGGCATGTGGTGGGCTACAGCAGCACAAGACTGTGGTTCCTCTTTTATCAGCGTGCCCTGCCCCAGGCCAGATGCGGTTGCTGTTCTCTTATCCCCACTGCAATGGGAAGGGCTTCATAGAGCAGCCACTGGCGGCAACTCTAATGCTGTGCAAGTGTCAATGCAGGGGACAGGCCCCAAGGCCCCAGAGACCAGCCCTGGCCAGACTGTGTCTAGCCTTAGCACAGGTGCATGGGGGAGGTTGCAAGCGAGCTTTGGCAACAAGGCTCACACCCCTCGGGACACAAATCACACCTTGCGGGGAGGAAACAGGCCCATCCCCACTCCTCTGCACCAGTCTGTGGAGCTGGCAGGGCCCAGTAGGTGACTACCATGCATGGGGTAGTGCACTGAACAAGCTTCCGCTGCATGCTGGGGAGCTGCAAGGTACACATGCTCCCTCCTGGAGATAGAGCGCGCCTGGGGGTAAGCAAGGCCAGGTACTCAGGAAACAAAACGTAAAGGCAACACGCTTTAAAAAGAGACTCGGTGCTTTGCAACCCAACACACATTTCACCTGTGGTACTCACTGCAGCTAGATGGCAGCAGGCCAATTGCTTAGTAGGATTCCAAACAGAAGTGGTTCGTCTGTGAGGAGTAAGAGCATCCTCTGCAGCTACAGTAGCTAGGGTAAAATATTTTAACAGCTGTAGACCCCCAAGCTTGAGAATATAGTCCCGATACTAACTTCCCGAGGCTAAGACATGTTACAGCACTGTCCTGTGCAGCATCTGTTCCTGGCCACTCTGGAGAGAGGATCCAAGACTAGATGGACCACTGGGGGGACCCGGTCTGGCAATTCCTACCTTCCTAGGATGTAGCAGGTGATGTAAGGCTGGTGGGACCATCACTGTCGGAGGAGTTAGTGTAGCAGAGGAGGTTACCAGAATGCATCAAGCACTGGGTTTGGAGACCAAAATCCAGGAGCAGCAAGCCCATTTCCGCTGGCTTAGGGGAGGAAGGGTTAAGATTCATTCTGAGTTGTGTGCTGTTTGCACAGTGCACAGAGAACCTGTCCAGAGGGTAATTTGCCAATGAAGCAACTTGTAAGGAGGTGCAGAGAGACCGCAAGGAAGAAACAGAATCACAGAGATTTAGATCTGCCTCACCCTGGAAATGAAACAGAATGTTGGCAATTGCAGGGCTGCACACGCCGAGCTGGAATCATAAACCCCAGGCAGAGAGGAATGAATTAAACAGAACGAGAGCTGAGGGACTCTAAATGCCGTCTTAGCCATTTCAGTAGAGTCCTCGTAAATCTGCACAATTAGGAGACGCAGTTAAAAAAGACCAACACAGTTATGCTAGGACATGAGGCGAGATCAGTGGAAACACAGCCCTTTACAGTGCTAGCATAAGCCCACATTAGCACGGTGTGACTGACGTTACTTGTTATTATCTGCATAGGGAAAGGCTGGAGGAGTTATGAGGGGTCTGGAAAGAACAGAGCTGGTGATTCATGAACCACAGCCCAGTGTAAATGCTCGTTGGAGACAGAGTCTCTCACTCTGTGGACACTGGTTTGAATTTGGAAGTGGTCAGCACCTATCTAGTGCTGTAATCACTGGACAGCTTCCGTGGAACACGGGTCTCAGGCCAGCTCCTAGTGGTGAGCTGAGCACAACTGGTGCTAATTGACTTCCTCGTTAGGCCCCAGCTGAACAGCCCATGCAGACCGGCTCATCTTCTCACATCTAGGGGTGGGCCTTCTGCTAGCGCTAGCTGTCCCCACTAAGCACCCATGATGTTTAAAACCAGGAATAATGCCAATAACCCCAATATTGCTTTCTCTTCCTTCCTCCCAGCCTGTAGGAGAAGAGGGTAATTCGTTTATAAGGTTGTAAGCTTGCTTGTGTGTGTGTGAGTGCGCACATAGAGTGTGTGTGTGTGAGCTGGGCGTCTGTGTTGTGTGCGTTCAGTGTACATGTGCATGCGCTGTGTGTGTGTTGCGTATATGTGCATGTTGAGTATATGTGCAGTGTTGAGTGTGTGTACGTGCAGTGCATGTTATGTGTGTGCTGTGGGGGTGTGTTGTGTGTTGAGTGCATGTGAAGACATTGCTGAGGAAAATCTAATTCAATGCATTTTATTCGGAGCACGGTGAGGTCAGGGACCGCTTCCCCATGAGGCACTATAGGCCCGTGCCCAGGGCCCTACTCCTGCTGTCTTGTGATGGGCTCAGAACCACAGTTTCATTTTGGTACTATCCCTTAGGGATTCAAAGAAGATGCTTGACAAAGAGAATGCTGCCTGAGTCTGCAGGCAGCCTGAACCAATAGCTCCAGGAGATATAAGCTGCCTCATTCATCACAACTGAAATCTGCTAGCACTGTAAGGAGGACCAGGTTCATGTTGTGGGGGCTAGCTCAGTTAAAGCTAGCTCGGGTCTGGCTCCACGTGCTGAATGTAGACAGGTCCCCACCCGGTAGAATGAGGTACCATTTTCCAGCCAGCTGCAGTGGGAGGTGGAGTTTTTTGGCTGCCGTGGTTATTTGGACATGCAGCAGCAATGAGGAGTGCAGCAATGGATCAGGCCCTGGGCAGCAGGCCTTGCAGCAGCACACTGCAAATAGCTGTGTGGACATTGTGGCCCCAGCAGAGGTGTGGGCTGGCCACCAGGCTCCCCCCGGGTCCGAGCTCAGGTAGTGAGCCTGAGCTTCCACTGGTGCTGCAACATCCACATTGCTGCTTTTAGCTTACTGTCACAAGCCCTGCCCCACAAGTGTGCCTGCTGGGCTGGGGGCTCATTCCCTGCAGCAGAGGAGACATACCCTGCGTGGCCGTGGGCCAGGGTAGAGCAGCGAGGATGCTGGTCATCAGGACCCCAGTCTCTTGCAAGGCTGAGTCGAAGGAGAATGCACAGGGAGGGAAAACTGAGCTTGTGCAGCCACATCAGCCCAACCGCTGGTTTCGCTGTGACCTCTGCACTTGGGAAAGCTGTGAGCTCAGCGTGCCTTGGCAGCGCCGTTAACTGACCGGAGACGGCGAGCCAGCCCAGACCCGCGCGCAACAGCTGCCTTGCGGGACCTTGTGTTCCAGCACTCGCTGAGGTTCAGGGCCACGTTGAGCTTTCCTGGGGCCAAAGTCTGGCCACGGAGGCGGGGTCAATAAAAGCAAGAGATCGGAGGCAATTGATAACGAGACTACCTTTCTAAAGCATGGCAAGAGTCCTGTGGGGAAGTAAATGAGCCAGCTGCAGCCAGGGTCATTCATAAACTGGAGGGTGGTCTCCAACGAAGAGCGGTTAATGGAGGTCTTTGTGGCAAGAAAGGCTTGTTCCTTTGCCCTGCCCCACAGAGCCGGTACTGGGCTCAGAGCACACTACAGGCCCTGGCAGAGCAGCTCTGCAGAAGGACTGGCTAGGGACTCTTCCCTGTACTAATACAGTGACAACAGCTTCATTCTCAGAGCAAATCCAGGGGTATTTTCTGCTCTGTACATTTGTTTAAGGAAGTTTAAAAGCAAATTTGGCCCCTGGCTTTGAATCTTTATTCCTATTAATTCAAACACCTTGGACAGAGCATGCCTGGGCAGTCTTACATGTGACATTTCGCTAAAACTACTTACAAACAACTTGCGTTACAAGTTTATTCCTTCTCTGCAGAATGTTGGCTCGGAGGTGCGTCTCGCGAGCCATCTGCTGCAGGCGAGCTGCTTATCTTTGCTATCAGAGCCCTCTTCTAAATATTATGACCAAACAGAATTCCAAGAACAACATCCATCCCGCTGCACAGAAAATGCGCAAAGCTGATAAACTGTTTATATATTATCAGCTAAATAAGTTGGGTTTATCTGGGAGGGTTTGTGGAAAAATCCCTTCTGTCAATGGTGAGGAATTCTGCATGGAGCAAACGTTTTTACAGGGCAAGTGAGGCTAATGAGGGCACTGCCCTCCAGAGAGCTGTACCTGCAACGACTGCTCCTGACTCCCACAGGGCCAATCCAGGCTGCTGGGAAAGCTGCCATTTGCGCTGGTCCCATAGAATGGGGCCACAAGGCTGGCCAACGGCTGCCAGCAGAGCAGGAGCTGGGCAGCGGCTGGGACTCAACTGGCTCCGCCGCGTTCAGCACATCTGCCGAGGTGACCCTGGAGGATCTGTCTGCCCTGCAGCGGGAAGCCAGCCTCGAGTTAGCCCACTAAAAATGGCTGTGTGGACACTGTGGCTCCGGCTGGCGATTGGGTGGCTTGAGAGCCCGAGCTGCAATGTCCATGTGGCTGTTTTTAGAGCGCTAGCTGGAGCCCTGCTAGCGAGAGTCTGTCTCCCCGGGCTGAGAGGCTTGCGCCCAGCCGCAGCAGAAACAAGTGCTGGGTTGAATTTCTAGTGCCTCCCCCACCCCCCGAACTCCAAGGAAGGACCCTGTCCGTCAGCCTCTTGTCCAATCCTTCCATGGGCTCTGTATGTCGAAGCAAACTCCTCAAGAGAAGAAAGGCAGGTTTTTTTTTCCTTAAGGCCCCCAGAACCACAAATTTAGCCTGTTCTGAGGTTCTGAAATTCCACAAAAAAGCAAGATTGTGCAAACCGGAAAATTCCTGCCAAATAAGTCACAATCGCCCCTTCCCCATCCAACCTGGGCATTTTAGATCTGTTCTCCCCAAGCGACTCCAGAGCGAAAGCTGCTCAGTTCTGCAGTCAGAGGCTGCTAGCCTGGCAAACAATTTGTGCAACTCAAGCTGGGCTCTCTCTTCCCTGGCACTGTCACCATTTCACAGATTGATGGCAGCTGTTAGAGTCTAGTGATGGTGCACGAGGCAGAGCAGACTCCAGCTCACTCTCCCATAGCTGCACTGGCCCTACAGTGCTGACAGCAGTGACACACTGACAAGTGAGCAGGTGTCATTCAGTGCCATCAACAAGGATCGCGTGCTCACTTAGGTGGCACCATTTTACTCAGTTGCTTCTCTGAACTGTACGTCGTGGCTGAGGTTGGGGGATGGGTGTTTCACAGGGGTTTCATAGGGATCAGTTCTTGGCCTGATGCTGTCAACATCTTCATAAATCACCTGGAAGTGAATGTAAAACTGCTGCTGATAAACAGTGCGTCCGGCACTAAGATTGGCGGTGTGGTGAATAGTGCTGAGGACAGGGCTGTCCTACAGAGCGATCTGCATTGTTGGTGAGCTGGGCCCATTCGAACCACATGTGTTTTAATACAGCCCCCATCTTGGAACAAGGAATGCAGCCAGTCCTGCAGAACAGGGACTGGACCCTGGAAAGCAGGGACTCTGGAAAGGAGTTAGGGGTCATAAGGCCAAGCACCGCAACACGAGCTCCCGGTGTGATGCGGTGGCAAAAAGACCTAAAGTGTTCCTTGGCTGTCCAACCAGGAGTAGCCAGTAATAAAAATACCTGGCTCTTTTCATCCACAGATCTCACAGCACTTTACAAGGAGGTCAGTGTCATTACCCACATTTTAAAGAGGGGGAAACTGAGGCACAGAGCGGGGCTGTGACTTGCCCAAAGTTGCCCTGCAGATTTGTGGCAGAGCCAGGAATACAACCCTGATCTCCTGAATCCCAGCCCAGTGTTCCAGCCCCTAGGCAACTCTGCCTGACAAGAGGCTAACAGCCCACAGGAAGAGAGAAACAGACAGCAGGCTTGTGTGGTAAGAAGTAAATAGACGTGAGGCAAAGGCTGCTCACACCCTCAGGACAGCTGCTCGCTAGGAGCTGAGAGCAGAGGGCTGGAGGGGGCTGTCACTCAGCCGTGGAGGTGGAAGGGCTGACGGGTAGAAATCCCCACCATGAAAGTGGTGATACTGAGTTGGGGGGAGGAGGAGCAGACGTTCTCCAGGCACTGGCCAGCAGGAGGGTGGTTTGCTAGGATTTGGGACCATGCAGAGGCGCTAGATTTAGGTTGTTCTGTGCCTGTCTGTTGGGTGAGGGGAAAAGTGGAGAATCTCACCAGCAGCCCTGGTTACTCACTGCTCTGCCACTGCCTGGGATAGCCCAGCTGTGTGCTTTTGGGTGCAGCCCCCTCTGTAACTATGATCAGCCTCCTAAGGACGTCCTGGGTGAATGCCTTCCAGAATTGCAGTTAGGCCGTGAAACCCTGCCTTGCCAAACCCCACCACCCCCACAGCGCGAGGCCCCTGCAGGCCCTGTGGCCTTTCCATTGATTTGAAGGGGCTTTGGTTCAGACCATAGTGAGAACCTTCCCATCATGCATTGGTGGGGCAGTGCAATAGGTTTCCACCACACCAAGGTCACAGTCACATCCAACAAAATTCTTACCTCCCAAGAGTGGGGGAATGGCTAAGAGGCTGCAGCAGGTCTTCCTCTCCTCCTGGGCAGCCCTGGTACTCTCGTATCCACAGGCAGTACAGGCTGCAGTGCTCACAAGGCCAATAGTCCAGCAGTGTGAGGCACGATGTGTGTCAAGAGTTTCACATGGGTGTTTGCCATGGCAGTCTGTAGGCCCTGCATTAACAAAGAAAAATTTTCCATGTGGTTCAATGGGAAGTCATCAGTCCTTCAAAATGGGCTCATTTTCACTTGGAAATGTGCATCATTGTAACCCTTCTGCCAGGTGGAGGCATCAGCAGCAAGGACCAGGCTCAATATCTAGGGGTTTCTCTTAACAATACAACACAGAACCAGCTCGAGACCAACCCAGAAATCTGAGAAAACTAAACACCACCCTGGGCACCTTAACGCAGCTATACTACGCCACTCACAAGCTCTGAGTGTGGTATAACAGAAGAGAACTTTGATGCAAAGGGAGGAGGAACTCAGCATTAATATGGGAAAACACCACAACAATGCAAACCGCAAACCATAAGTAACCCCCACACTCCTGGGGGTTCAACCCCTGCTTCCTCTGGGTCCCAGGGGTGCTCAACCCCTGCTCTATCCAGACCCTGCCCTCACCCCACCCCACCCCACCCCACCCCACCCTTTCTCCTAAGCCCCCACCCCCACTCCGCCTCTTCCCGCCCCTGCTCCACCCCTGTCCTGCCTGTGCCTGCCCAGTTCTGCCCCTCCCCTTGAGCGCACCCTGTGACCACTCTCCCCCACCCCCCAGAATCTCATTCTCATGGCTTGTTTCGGAACCCTCTCCAACTTCTCAACATCCTTGTAGACAGCAGAGCTGGACACTATTCCAGCAGCATTCGCACCAGTGCCAAATACAGAGGTCAAATAACCTCTCTGCTCCTACTTGAGATTCCCACGTATATGTCCTAAGATCTGATTAGCCCAGATGGCCACAGTGGTGCACTGGGAGCTCCTATTCAGCTTATTCCAATTCTCCATCATGACCCTCAAGTTGTTTTCAGCGTCCCTGCATCTCAGGGTAGAGCCCCCAATGCTGTCAGTGTGGCCTACATTCTTTGTTCCTGTCTGCCTCCACTTGGCCTGGGTCTCTTGCAGTGTTACTGGGTTGCAGGCTCCTCTCCCATTGGATCGCTGGCCACTGGAGTTATTTCCTCCTGTTGTATTAGCCTGCGTTTGTCCAGGATGAATCTTGTTACTCATTCATTACCCGATATCTCTCAAATTAACTCTCCTTCCTGACCTGGCTGTATGGGTTCATATTGTCTCCCAATTGCTATATGATAGACATGGTTTCCTTTCCATGTCCTCCTGGCTCCAGTATATAGGAACTGAAAGCAGGTGTGTTCTCCAGGAGCTGTGAAACACACAATGTTTGCTAGTTTAAGAATTTGAAAGACAGGATCTTATGTCTCAGATAAAATTCCCAGAGAGTTTTTGGAGCTATTATTAAGGAGTCTCCTTAGAAGTTTCTTGCTCACCAACACGCTAGAAATGCTGTTCAAATCCCGTCTCAGCTTTATTGGCTCTGCACCCATTTTCTCCTGCCATGCTCCTACTATATTGCATTGCAACCATACTCCATCGCACAAGCTGGATTGTCTGAAATTGAATTTTCTCTATGCTGCAGACTCAGGTTGCTGTTCCTTAGGGAATGCAGCATGTCGGGGAGCTGGGAGGCAGAGATGGACAATGGTTCATCTTTCAAGACTTCACTCTTGGCATTCTTTACAAAAAAGGGAACGGTTGAGAACCAAAAACTCTGTCAAAACTCCCACCAGATTTCTGACACATGCCTGCTTCTCTGGGCTGCGGTGTCTTTGCAGGACTTGGGTGCACAGCAACGTGGGTGGGCGGAGACTCCCCGGGAGCAGATGACACTTCATTGGGACTCTCACTGCGTTTCAGCTCGTGCCAGTTACACAGCTGTCTCATTTAAACAAAGTTTATCCGGACGTTACTTAGTGTTCCGAGCACAGCTCAGCCAGCAAGTTGCTCAGCTCCAGTGTGTGTGACCTTTAGCACCGGCCTAGCTAGGGATGGGACTCAAACTGGGATGCCAAATCCACAAAGCTGGGCTTTGGGGCAGTTTGGAGCCAGATCCGAAGGGTGCGACCCATCTGTCTCCAGCAGGACAGGGCAGGGTCAGGCAGGTCAGGTTTCCCTCAAGTCCCAGGTACTGGTAATAAAAGAACGTCTGTAGATTTCATGGAGACCTCAAACCTTCAGTGGTGATTCCACCCCTTTCCTCATGGGTACACCCTCCCCTGCTCTCCCCAGACATCTGCACCCACCCTCCCAACTCCGCAACCCTCTAGCCCAGGAAACCCCCTCCCCCCCCACTCACTTGCCCTTTTAGGGGCACTGAGTGGCTGCTCCTCCTCTGCAGGATCCAGGTAATGGCTGCGGCCCCCAGTTCTAAGCATGGTCTTTGGGAGTGTGGGAAGGTGCCATCTGTCCCAGCAGTGCAGCAGGAGAAGGGAGACACTCCCATTGCCCTGGGTCCCTGACTGGATAGGACCTGAGAGGGGCCCCAGAGGCCCTTGTATGGCAACTGTGCAGATCAGCGTGACGATGGGCAGAGCCAGGGAGTGGGTGCAGCCGAACCAGGAGCGACTCCCTGTGCTGTTGGGGGAGGAGTAAATGCCCCTGCCCCCTCAGAAGACCCTCCTAAGGGCTGTGAGAAGCAGGGAAGAGCCAGGAGAATGATTAAAGGATTAGAAACCCTGCCGTACAGTGAGAGACTCCAGGAGCTCAGTCTATTTAGCTTAGCAAAGGAAAGGATAAGGGGCGACTTGATCGCAGTCTAGGGGTACCTGCATGGGGAACAGATATTTAATCATGGGTCTCCACTATAGCAGAGAAACATCTGACACAATCCAAGGGCTGGAAGTGGAAACTAGACAAATTCAGACTGGAAACCAGATGTACGTTTTAAATGGTGAGAGTAATTAACTGTTGGAAGAACCCACCCCGCATCGTGATGGAGTCTCCATCACTGACAGTTTTTTAAATCAAGACTGACTGATTTTCTAAACGTTCTGCTCTAGTCCAAACAGGAGTTATTGGGGGCCGGGGAGGGAGTCTCTGGTGTGTGCTGTCCAGAGGTCACAGCAGATGGTCCAGCCTGGCCTTGGAATCGAGGAATGTTCCTAGCATCTCCACCTCACTGAGCCTGCAGGGGAGTTGGCCTCCACTATACCCAGAAGGGCCGGGCATTGCTTGGCCCTGGGAGCCCCAGGAGGTAGGTGGAGGGCTCTGGAGGGTGTCTGAAGGTGAAGCTGTGTCAGTTCTAATAGCAGGTCATGCTCACAAATTCTTCATGGTGCCGGGCTGACATTCATCATCAGCGCCCCCCAGACAGGTCGTGCCCTGAGAAATCACCGGGATGCTCTCGCCATCCCCAGAGGCACCAATGCACAAGAGCCTGCGTGTGCATCCTGCCATCACCCCAGGCATTGCCCACACTTGCCTCTGCTCTTACACTGCATGGAGCATGTGCACAGCTGGTTTAGAGGGTATGGTGCGTTCTCTAGCCACCTCTCTGTGAGCAGTGCCAAGCGAATGGCGCTTCTTGAATAACGGACCCTCAGACTGTCTCCGAATGAGCAACTTGGACAGCCCAAGCAGAATCACACTGAGCTAATATCCCACCTGCTGCAGGTCCAGTCACCCCAGCCAGGCTCCTCCAGGGATGGCTCCAGCCAATTCGCAGCTACTCACCAGTGTGCCTCACTTTGTACAGTACAGTGCAAGGTCCTCCCTTAATGCCTTCCTGTACTTTTGCTGTGCCCAGATGAGTCAATCTGGCCTCCTAGTCTAACACTCTGCCAGTGCTGTGGCTGTCCCAATGCACAGGTCCCTGGTATTTGTCAATCATCACCCTGCAGATTGCTCCGTGAATTGCACTGCCCTCGACGTAGCAAATGCCAGCTGAGTCTGAGTTTCAGCAAGCCCTTCCTCGTGGTTTCCTTGATGGATTTGGTAGAATGGAGCCACTGGTCAGATATGGCTGGCAGTTCGACAGCCCCCCAAGCAAAGTGCCAGCCTAGAGGACACCGTCACTCCTTGCTGGCCTACAAGAGCTGCCAAAGATTCCACTGGATCGTTTCCCTCAGAACTGTTGTCAGCTTGTTATACATATCCGGGCTCCATGCTGTGATGCTGTATGGAATCTGGGAGACACTTGAGGATATTATGAATATTAATATTGTAAAATTGCAATGAGTTGTGCCAGATATGCCATGTAAGATATCTGCAGAAATGTTATGATTTGCCAGATATGATAATCTCATTTATATGTTTGTATCACCTCTGTATTATGAGTTATAGATATGTATGTATGTCTGTATTTCAAACTTGGGCTATGCTCCCGGGTGACACCTTCAGACAGTTTGGGGGTCAGCTTTGCCTAGCCTGCTTGATGGCTCATTAAGAACCATGAGCTATACAATTGACCCATTGAGAGAAGGCAGAGGATACACCTTATGACTCAGCAAGGCATGCATGGGCACGCCTATGGACAGAAAAGGCTTCCAAGCCATGTGCTGGGCAGCTTATGTTGGAAACAAAGGAAGCACAGGCCACATGGAAAAAGACTATAAAAGGCAGCTGCATCTTCTCCATTTTGTCTTCATTCTGGCTTCTTATCTCTGGAGGAACTTTGCTACAAACTGAAGCTCTGAACAAAGGACTGAATGACCCATCCAAGCTGTGGCTGTATTCCAGAGGGACTTTCAAGCCAGCAAACTCACCAATACTGCTAGGAAGCTGATATATGGATTTGAAGTCTTCATATGTATGTGACTGTTTTACCATTTAACATCTCTCTTCTTGTTCTTTCTTTTTTCTTTATAATAAACCTTTAGCTATAGACACTAAAGGATTGGCTGGCAGCGTGGTATTTTGGGTAAGATCCACACCTATACTGACCTGGTGACGTGGCTGGCCCTTTGGGGTCAGAAGAACATTTTGTATAGTGAGCAGAGTTTTTTAATAACTTCTCACTGTACTGGACCTAGGTGCTGACTGGGAGCCAGAGAACTGGAATGCAATAAAGGGGGGCTGTGTGATTTCTTTTCTTGCTTCTTGATAACCAATGTGGGGGATCAGAAGCACAGTTTGTAACTGGTTGGGGAGTTTAATTTCAGTGTTACCCACCAGTCTTGTGAGTATCTGCTCTCCCTTTTGCAGCCTGCCCTGACCTTGCCATTTCCAGTTAGGGCTGCCCCAGGCACCACGGGTCAAACATGCAATCAGCTAACAACAGCTCATCCCGGACACACTGAGGGTCACATCTAACAGTCACCAGGGGAACCAGTGGGGACTGATCCCTGCCATATGATAGGGCACAGGCCACTGGTGATCATCTAGCATACCGACCTCAGGAGTCGTTCAGCTCTGAGAAGGCAGCATGTCTCCATCATAGCAAAATAAAGCCTTGGGGGCTCTAGGCTCGGCATTCAGACCTTGTTCACAGATGCACACATTACACCTGTGTCCAGACCAGAACTTATGGCTTGTGTGCAGCAGTGCCCTGTAGCACTTCAGTGTAGACACTACCTATGCCAATGGGAGGGGGTCTCCTTCCAGCATATCCATCTCCCTGAGAGGCAGGATCTAGGTCAACGTAAAAATTCTGCTGTAGACCTAGTGCTGTCTATGCTGGGGGTTAGGTCGGCACAGCTACACCAACCAAGGATGTGGATTTTTCACACCCCGAGTGATGTAGTTAAGCTGACTTAATTTTCTAGTGTAGACCAGGCCTTAGTGTTTCTCACTCAGGTTCTCTGGTCAAGGCAGGGATCAAGGTAGCTCTGAATTCTTGGCAGTGGATTGCTGGATTGCTCCATTGCCTGGAGCACAGGATCTGGTCCAAGAGGTGAATATAGCTGGATTGCTTCATAATAGTGACCATTATATAATTAAATGTAACATCCCTGTGGTGGGGAAAACATCACAGCAGCCCAACATGGTAGCATTTAATTTCAGAAGGAGAACTACACAAAAATGAGGAAGTTAGATAAACAGAAATTAAAAGGTACAGCGCTAAAAGTGAAATCCCTGCAAGCTGCATGGAAACTTTTTAAAGACACCATAACAGAGGCTCAACTTAAATGTATATCCCAAATAAAAAACATAGTAAGAGAACCAGAAAAGTGCCACCGTGGATAAACAACAAAGTAAAATGGTAAGAGACAAAAAGGCATCCTTTAAAAAGTGGAAGTTAAAATCCTATTGAGGAAAATAGAAATGAGCATAAACTCTGGGAAATGAGGTGTAAAAATATCATTAGGAAGGCCAAAAAAGAATTTGAAGAACAGTTAGCCAAAGACTCAAAAAGTAATAGCAAATTTTTTTTTAAGTACATCAGAAGCAAGAAGCCTGCTAAACAACCAGTGGGGCCACTGGATGATTGAAATGCTAAAGGAGCACTCAAGGATGATAAGGCCATTGTGGAGAAACTAAATGAATTCTTTGCATTGGTCTTCATGGCTGAGGATGTGAGAGAGATTCCCAAACCTGAGCCATTCTTTTTAGGTGACAGATCTGAGGAACTGTCCCAGATGTAGGTGTCATTAGAAGAGGTTTTGGAACAAATTGATCAACTAAACAGTAATAAGTCACTAGGACCAGATGGTATTCACCCAAGAGTTCTGAAGGAACTCAAATGTGAAATTGCTGAACTACTAACTGTGGTTTGTAACCTATCCTTTAAATCAGCTTCTGTACCAAATGACAGGAAGATAGTTAATATGAGGCCAATTTTTAAAAAGGACTCCAGAGGTGATTCCGGCAATTACAGGCCGGTAAACCTGACTTCAGTAACAGCAAACTGGTTGAAACTATAGTAAAGAACAGAATTGTCAGACACATAGATGAACATAATTTGTTGGGGAAGAATCAACATGGTTTTTGTAAAGGGAAATCATGCCTCATCAATCTACTAGAATTCTTTGAGGGGGTCAACAAGCATGTGGACAAGAGGGATCCTGTGGATATAGTGTATCTGGACTTTCAGAAAGCCTTTGACAAGGTCCCTCACCAAACACTCTCAAGCAAAGTAAGCTGTCATGGGATAAGAGGGAAAGTCCTCTAATGGATTGGTAACTGGTTAAAAGATAGGAAACAAAGGATAGGAATAAATGGTCAGTTTTCAGAATGGAGAGAGGTAAATAGTGGTGTCCCCCAAGGGTCTGTTCTGGGACAACATATTCATAAATGATCTGGAAAAGGGGGTAAACAGTGAGGTGGCAAAATTTGCAGATGATATAAAACTATTCAAGATAGTTAAGTCCAAAGCAGACTGCGAAGAGCTACAAAAGGATCTCACAAAACTGGGTGACTGGGCAACAAAATGGCAGATGAAATTCAATGTTGATAAATACAAAGTAATGCACATTGGAAAATGAAATCCCAACTATACATATAAAATGATGGCATCTAAATTAGCTGTTGCCACTCAAGAAAGAGATCTTGGAGTCATTGTGGATAGTTCGCTGATAATATCCACTCAATGTGCAATGGCAGTAAAAAAAGTGAATGTTGGGAATCATTAAGAAAAGCATAGATAATAAGACAGAAAATATTATATTGTCTATATAAATCCATGGCATGCCCACATCTTGAATATTGCGTGCAGATGTGGTTGCCCCATCTCAAAAAAGATATATTGGAATTGGAAAAAGTTCAGAAAAGGGCAACAAAAATTATTAGGGATATGGAACGGCTTCCATATGAGGAGAGATTAATAAGGCTGGGACTTTTCAGAGATGATTAAGGGGATCTATAAAATCATGACTGCTGTGGAGAAAGTAAATAAGGAAGTGTTATTTACTTCTTCTCATAACCCAAGAACTAGGGGTCACCAAATGATATTAATAGGAAGCAGGTTTAAAACAAATAAAAGGAAGTATTTCTTCTCACAATGCACAACCTGTGGAACTCTTTGCCAGAGAAAGTTGTGAAGGCCAAGACTATAACAGGGTACAAAAAGGAACTAGATATGTTCATAGAGGATAGGTCCATCAATGCCTATTAGCCAGGATGGGCAGGGATGGTGTCCCTAGCTTCTGTTTGCCAAAAGCTGGGAATGAGGGACAAGAGATGGATCACTTGACGATTACCTGTTCTGTTCATTTCCTCTGAAGCACCTGGCATTGGCCACTGGCTACTGGGCTAGATGGACTTTTGGTCTGACGCAGTATGCTGTTTTTATGTTCTTATGTTCTTATGAGCACAGCACTACATGATCAGCCAAAGGAGCAAGAACAGATGTAGGTCAGTATGTGAACCAGTCCCACTAGCTGGGACAGTCGCCTGCTCTCCTTGTGTTGTTCTGTTAGACTGTGAAGATTGTAAACAATATCTAAATAACACACACAGAGGATGAAGCAGAGCTGTCAGGCCTCGAACAGACGAAAACAACTTCCAGCCATGTCAGGCCATGCCTGGGAGTGAGCAGGACTGACCCCACCTCTCCAGGAGATCCAGGGTCATCTTTGCTTTTGGGGAAATGATGTCAGGATTGCAGGGTCCAGTCTGCCCAGGCACAGGGCATGTATGGGAAAGGAATGGATTTATTATACCTTCAAATGTGACCTCCGCCAGCCCCACACACAGCTATCCCAGTACTGCTCCAGGCAGTGTCATGATTACAATGGCAGTGCCTCGGGGCCCCAGCCAGGGGTTAGGGACCCATTGTGTAGGTGTTGTAAACACATAGACCAAAACAACAGCCCCTTCCCAAAGGGCTGACAGCCTAAGCATGGAACAAGCTCCTCTCAAAGCAATGTGCACAACTATTAACTCTGTATGATGTGCAGCAGTAAGAATTGATGCTGTTCTCAGGGCCAGGTGCAGGGCATTTCACTGCATGCTCCAAAGGACCCAGTGTGAGACTGGGAGTCAGAGAATCACAAACTTCCTGTGTCACCGGGGGTAAAACAGGTCACTGTTCTGTGCCTCAGTTTCCCACCTGTAAAATGAGGAGAAGGAGACTTGCCCTGTGAGAACTCAAGAGCTCTGGAATCTGTGAGGGAAACATGCCTGGTAACCAGCCTGAGAACTAGATTTTGGCACCATTTCAGTACATGTTTGGGAGTTCCTCTCTGAGACCCTTTCTCTGAGGATCTCAAGGAGCTTTATAAGCAGTAATTAACCTCTCAACCCCCCAAGAAGCGAGATCATTGGGTGGGTTAATGCAGGATACTCCCTTGTTCTCCAGGGCATATCTCCTTTAACCTTGTCTAAGCTGAGCTCCTTGCCAAATTCTCCCCCGGTTGCAAGAAGCCAGGGGCCAGTCTCTGCAATGGTGGGAGTACTGCATCTGTTCACAGTTGACCACGCTGTCACCTGGAGCAGAGTCAGATGGCATGCGTGTCCTAGCCAAAGGTACAAGCACTAGCACCACTCCTTCTCAAACCATTGCTTCGCCCAGAGCAGCTGGCCTCTTGTGCTACAGGAAAGGTGGGAGACTTGGCCCAAAGCTAGGTGCAGCCCCAGCCTGGGGAGATGTCCAGTTTGTTGCAGTGCTGTGTGTGCAGGATTTTATGATGTGAGTGATGGAATCAGCACAGTGGACTTTTGTGCTGCTCAGCATAGAACTGGGACCAGTGACACGTCCCCTGGGAGGTAACAACATGGCCTGTCCCCTCTAATAGAAATGAAGGCACAGAGAGGGTATGTGACTGTCCTATCATGTACTTCTGTACCAGATCTGGACTGGCTACAGAGCTTGCTTATACACACCAGGTGTGTTCATCATAAAATAATTTAATGCTCTGCCAGGTATGGCTGAGGTTTGTTTAAATAAGGTATTTTACACACAGTGCCATCTAGTGGATGGACTGTATAATACAGTTTAGCATTCCATTACATCTTCCTCTTTAAGTTTAACATTCCTGCCATTTACCATATTTACACTATCACGCTGTCTTTGAAGTTCAGTATGGATTAGTCTAAGTGTCTCTGAATCATATTTGTTTTCTAATAGCATGACCTGAACACGTAACAGCTTGATCATGTGGCTGTCCATTAGCTGCAATGACTGGTTGTGGTCAGTTTGGGATCCTTAAGTCTCCTTGTTCTGCATCTGCTATATGTAGAGTTTGCTCCATTGATTGTTCTGTCTGAGGAACAAACTGTAGATGTTGACAGTTTCTGCTGAATTCTCCACTGTCGGTCTCTATCTCATACGATCTGGGTGTTGAATTCTTTTTCTTTATGACAGCTGGAGCTGTCCATCCCTTGTCCCATCCAATTTGACATGAACACAGCCACCTGGTTCTAGACCCAGCAATTTTCTAACTGAGTGATGTCTCTTTTTAAAGTATTTATAAGGTCTAGCCTTTTTATCGAATTTGGCTACTCTCTTCATGTCTGGCCACTTTGGAGATAGATCTTTTCCAAAGTTGGATGAGTAGTTTTGAGTTGTCTTCCTATCAGGAGTTGTGCTGTACCATACCCAGTAGCTACTATTGGTGTTGATCCATATCTCAGAAGAGCAAGAAATGGATCTTCCTGCTGTAGTATTTTCTTGGCTGTCCGTACAATTTTCTCAGATTCTCCATTCACTTGTGGGTAATGTGGACTGTTAGCAACATTATCAAAATCATAGTTTGTTTGGAATGACTTACATTTTGTTGTAGTGCATTGTGGTGAGATGCCCATCACTAGTTGTTATGGAATACCAAAGTGAGCAAAAATGCACTTCAGTTTCATGATAACACTGCAACATGTTATGTCTTTCAAGTACATTATTTTATGTACTTGGAAAAATAGTCCACAACGACCAGGTAATGGTGTCCTCTGAATTCACATAAATCTGTGAAAAATAGATCCTGCTGGGAAAAATATAGATTGGGTTCAAGGGGGTTGAAGGGATTCAAGGGGCTTGCATCCCAAGATGGGCAGAGTTAGGGTTGCGGTGTGCAACAGGCTAATAGTGATAAGATATATCTTTGCAAATGCTTGAAGTCTAAATACTGAGAAGGGTGAGCATGAGTGCCTGGTATTAAATGAGGCTATTGATATAATGGGAATCAAAGAAACTTGGTGGAATGATGATAATCAATGGAACACAGTAATACCAGGGTACACAATAGATAAGAATGACAGAGTAGGTCATGCTGTCGGCACTATATGTGAAAGAAAGCATAGAATCAAATACAGAAATATCATAAATGACTCATACCGTACCACAGAATCTCTATGGATAGAAATTCCATGCTTGAATAGTAAGAGGATAGCAGCAGGAATATACTATCAACCACCTGACTAGGATGGTGACAGTGACTGTGAAATGCTTGGGGATATTAAAGAGGTTACAAAAATAGAAAAATTGCCCTGTTCTTTTCATTTCCTCTGAAGCATCTGGCATGGGCCACTGTCAGATGACAGGCTACTGGGCTAGATGGACCATTGGTCCGACCCAGTATGGCCGTTCTTATGTTCTTATATGTTCTTATGATTGAGGTTGGAGGAGGAGAGCCTGTGTGCTGGTAGGGGACTTAACTTTTCATGCTCTTTCTTTTGTGATTTGATGCAGGTCTGCTGTGTGTGTGGCAACCATAATGGTGCACAAGGAAGTTTTCTGAGTATGAAAAAATATATATATGTGTGTGCTTGCATGTGTGTCTCGGTCACACCAATATGTGTGTGAGAGAGTGAGGGACAGAGCACAGTGTATTTGTGCGCTTGTTTATAAACATACATATATAAATAGGGAGGGAGACGTAAATATATAAAATCATTTTCCATAATTAAAAGATGTTTTAGAGCAGAATATTTCCATTTTAGGCGTAGGGATATCAATTTTATAAATACAAGATTAAAATAAACATTAACATGATTACATCAGCTCACACACATACACACACACACACGCACACACACACACGCACACACACACAAAATAGGCTCCCACACTACCATTTTAAATAGCAGAAAACAAATGAATTCTCCAAATGTTGTTTAAACTGGCACTGGGCTTTATGATGTCATCTCTGGAGTAATCACAACTTGTTTTCCTGCAGTAAATATGGTTGTTTTTCCCATTAGCAATTGTGTAGGAGTTTCAGTCTATGCAAGAGTAATAACCATGCTAATGGGCTATCTATGATTGCTGTGGGCTCCATGCTAGGCGCCCAGCTCCCTCATTAACTCAGTGGAGTGCTGTGATGTTCCCCGGGTGTTATCTGGACCAGTGATCTGCTAGGTCACTCCAATCCTCGACTCTGGCAGCCAGCCTTACCCTGCTCTGCTGTGAGAACCCCCACTCCTGGGCTGTTCACACACAGTCTCTAGCATGTAAGCTGCTCCCAGTTATGTGAGTGAGCACCTTTGGTCAGCCGCTGCTTGGATTCTACAACCGAATAACACTAGCCACTATCTCCAGTCCCAGACACAACCCTAGGAACCTCCTTCTTGCAGTGTCCAGTTATGCCTGCTGGTCTCTGCAAGCTTATATAAGTTTGTTAATTTAACAAAGAAATTGATATGTACCAGGCTTGTTATCCCAAGGGGAGTCTCTGACACGCTTCAAACCAAACACACTGTGACGTGCAGTCTATATGATTTTATAAAAATATGATAATAAGTGAATATAATGTAACTGGGATATGCTTCGTGCAAAAGGTCTCTTGTAAGGTATCATTACAAAGCTTATAATCTACTGAGTGTGATCATCCTATTTGTATAAATGTGCCACTCTTGTATCTAAAACTAGAAATATAAAATATAACTCTGAGGGCCTATTGTAATTATGCAACGTGTGAGCCATTAATGGTGGTTTGGAATCTTGATGACTCCCATTAACTAGGACCATTGTTTGCAAATGGCTGTGTGTTACCTGTGAGTCTTCCTGTATATGTGTGTGCTGGCAAGTGGGTAATGAAGTCTTGCAGTGACATATGATCATGTCACCTGAACTGGAATCCATCTTTAACCTGGTGCTTTTCCAGTGAGGGGGGTGGAAACCCAGAGGGACAAAGGGTTCCTGCCTTATGCAAAAGATATATGAAGGGGTGGAACAGAAGAGAGGGAGAAGAGCCATCATGAAGAATCCCCTAGCTACCACCTAAGCAGGAACAAGAGCTGTACCAGGGGAAAGAATTGTGCCCAGACCTGGAAGGTGTCTAGTCTGAGGAAAAAACTTACTGAAGCATCTCTAAAAGTGAGAGTATCTGTATTTAGTTTGATTAGACGTAGATTTGCACATTTTATTTTATTTTGCTTGGCGACTTACTTTGTTCTATCTGTTACTACTTGGAACCACTTAAATCCTACCTTCTGTATTTAATAAAATCACTTTTTACTTATTAATTAACTCAGAGTATGTGCTAATACCTGGGGGAGCAAACAACTGTGCATATCTTTCTATCAGTGTTATAGAGGGCGAACAATTTATGAGTTTACCCTGTATAAGCTTTATACAGGGTAAAATGGATTTATTTGAGTTTAGACCCCATTGGGAGTTGGGCATCTGAGTGCTAAAGACAAGCACACTTCTGTGAACTGTTTTCAGGTAAACCTGCAGCTTTGGGGCAAGTAATTCAGACCCTGGCCCTGTGTTGGAGCAGACGGGAGTGTCTGGCTCAGCAAGACAGGATGCTGGAGTCCTGAGCTGGCAGGGAAAACAGGAATAGAAGTAGTCTTGGCACATCGGCTGGCAGCTCCCGGGGGGTTTCTGTGGTCCAACCCGTCACACGCACTGCTTCAGGTAGAATAAACAAACAAATTACACTGCTCTATAGCCAAAATGTTTCTGAAATAAATGTAGTCAAACTTTACTAATTCTGGGTCACTGAGAACGAAAATGATGCTTAAAATTGTTGATTGGCTCTAGTTTTCAAGATATGCTATTGGGTCAGTATATACGACCCTTGACTTGGGAATGGCGGAGGATAAGTGAGTTATAAAGGGAAGGGAATCTCAATTTAAACCAGAAATGACTAAAATACATCTTTGACTGGATCTATGAATAAATCTATGACTGGGTTTGGACAGTACTTGTTTTTTAGGCAAAACAATGAATGATGCAATCTGAAGCTGGTATTGCATCATACATGATATGAATTGCATCATGTTATTCCTAGAAGTCATGGATGATGCAATGATAACGAAGCTTACATCACTCTGCTGAACAAATTGCCCTATATCAGCTCTAGAAATCATGCAATGTCTTGCGCTCCTATTTGTCAGTGTTTGATTTTACAAAGGGACACATTTCTGTTTAGCCAAAGTGAGCAGAGATGCCTCGTACTTGTGTGAACAGTGCAGATAACTTCTGCTATGTTTGGGGTGAAGTGACTTTTGCATCACAAAAGCGCAGTATAACCACTATGGTTAAGAAAGCCTATCACCTTTATTTTGGCTGCAAAATTGGAGATCAGGACAGGAGGTGGGCCCCACACATATGCTGCAACACTTGTGCGACAAATCTTCAGCAGTGTTTGAACAGGAAAAGGAAATCTATTCCTTTTGCAGTGCCAATGATTTGGAGAGAGCCAACAGATCATCCCAGCAATTGTTACTTCTGCATGGTGCCTCCAGTTGGGAAAGGTGTGTCAAAGAAGAAAAAGTGGACTGTGCATTATCCAAACATTCCATCAGCTATACGCCCAGTACCCCACGGAGAAGGACTGCCGGTTCCTGATGCACCAGAATCATTCTCTCTTGAGTCAGACGAGGAAGAGGAAGAGGATGAGGATGAAACTTCTGGTCCTGAACCATCAATGTCACAGGACTCACATTTTCTCCCATCCTCCTCCTCTGAACCGCACCTCATACACAAGGTGAACTGAATGACCTTGTCAGGGATTTGGAATTACCCAAGAGTAAGGCAGAGCTGTTGGGCTCCAAACTACAGCAGTGGAATCTCCTGGCAGGTGATGTTAGGGTTTCCATGTTCCGTGACCATCAAAAGGATCTTGTCCCATTCTTCTTCATGGAAGGTGATCTTGTAGCCTGCAACAACATCGATGGTGTGATGGCAGCCCTCAACATTGTTCACAATCCAGATGAGTGGAGACTGTTCATTGATTCATCGAAGACGAGTCTTAAAGCTGTTTTACTGCATAATGGCAATGTTTTGCCATCAATTCCAGTTGGTCATGCAGTCCATATGAAGGAAACCTATGACAACATGAAATAACTTTTGAGGTGCATAAACTATGACCAACATCAGTGGCAGCTTTGTGGCGATTTGAAGGTTGTTGCTCTCTTGCTTGGTCTGCAGACTGGATACACAAAGTACTGCTGTTTTCTCTGCAAATGGGATAGTCATGCAAGAGATTCCCACTACATCAAGGAAGATCAGCCACTCCGACAGTCATTGGAGCCTGGGAGGAAAAGTGTTCAGCATCCACCACTTGTTGAATCAAGGAAGATTTTGTTACCACTCTTACACATCAAGCTGGGTCTGATGAAGAACTTTGTCAAGGCCATTGACAAAATACAAGCAGCTTTCAAGTACCTCCGTGGAAAATTTCCAAGGTTAAGTGAATCTAAGATAAAGGAAGGTGTCTTTGTTGGTCCTCAGATTCGTGAACTTCTTCGAGATGATGTATTTGACCATGCATTGCATGGCAAGGAAAAGACGGCATGGAAAGCCTTCCAATTAGTGGCAATAAATTTTCTCGGTAAGAACAAGGCAGACAACTACAGGTTGTTGGTGGAAAACCTCCTCAAGGCATACAAAAGCCTTGGTTGCAACATGTCACTAAAGATACATTTTTTGCACTTTCATCTAGATTTTTTTCCACCGAACTGCGGAGCAGTGAGCGATGAGCACGGCGAGCGATTTCACCAGGACATTGCAACAATGGAGAAATGCTATCAGGGCAAACGGAGCCCATCAATGCTTGCAGACTATCGCTGGACAGTGACAAGAGATGCTCCATTTAATGAATACAAGAGACAAGCCAAGAAGTGCCGAGTGCTGAATAGGACTAAACTATGTACATAATAGTTTTTTGCTTTTTGTTTCATAATAAATTTTATTTATATAACCCTTTTGCTGATTTTTAAAGTGTTACATAAAGAGGACAGGTGAAATATTATCATGTAAAGCAACCATAAACACATGAAAAGACCTAGGTTTACAATTTATGATTAAAACTCTACTATCTACACAATATACATAGACATAAAATGTAAAAACTTAAATATCTTAGAAACAGTAGCCAATCGGTTGTTTTAATCGTCATATTTGAATTCAGCACATGAAAATACATAATAAATAGCACATTTTATCTCTGAAGCAGACAACTTCTCAAAAATTGTAGACTAGTGTTATTTAACTACAAAAGATAGATTTTAAGTGATTATAAGTCAAAACACAAGTCAGATTTGGTCAAATGAAATAAAACGCAAAGCCCATTCTAAGCTGATCTTAACACTTTCAATGCCCTTACAAACTTAGATGTTTCTCACCACAGGCTGGCTGGTTACCTTTCAGCCAGCCTCTCCCCTTTGATCAGCGCTTCAGTCACTTGGTGGTGATGTCTGTAGATGGAGGTGGAAAAGAGAGGAAGAGCATGGCAAATGTCTCTCCCTTTTATCATGTTCTTTCTTCCCTCTTGGATTTGCTCCCCCCTTCAGGGTCAGGTGAGCATTACCTCATTGTAGTCCCAAACTGACCAAGGGGGGGTTGCTCACTCGAATGTCCAACAGATCCTATGTTGCTGCCTAGGCCAGTGTCCTTTGTTCCTGTGAGGCTGGGATGCATTTGTCTCATACATGCCCTGACGAGGTATGAACTGCCCCTCTGTTCCTGAAGAGTTTTGCCTGGGCTTGTTTTAAGCCATGAGGACACATTTTCAGCCTCATAACTATAAACATGAAATTACAACCTATAACATTACTATAACAACAATGTTCAGTGCATCATGAGCCTTCCGAATATACCCTACATGACAAACTTTGCATTGGATACCACACAATCATTATAGGGATAAACATGGGGTTCAGGGTGTTCCCCCGAGATACAGAGTGTCACAGGTGCTGTCAATGATTTCCACTTTTTGCGTATCCTTTCTCTCTTCGGAAATAAAATGTGGCACTTCGGTCTAAAGCAGAATCTAGCTCTCTGCAGTGTGTGGCTGGATTCCTATCATGAGCTTTGTCATTGACTTCACGGAGAGCAGGAGCAGGCAGCCAGGAGACTGCAGCTGATCTGCTTTGGGACCACAGGGCTCTCTCGTATGTGGCCCTCTCTAAACAAGGCACTGGGGCAAAACTCCCTGCAGCTTACTGAGCTGGTTTGTACCTGTGGACACCCAGCTCCTGGCAGACCTGACATTTGCCCAAAGCAGTTGGGTACATGTTTTTTCACTAAACTCTACTTAGTTTCAGCTCATTGGTTAGAAATGCCACCCAAAACATTGTCCCCAGTGAGTGCTATTGTCTCCAAAACCCACTAGATCCTGGTGCCCAACCCTCTGGGCATTGCGTAATTTGAGCAAGCCTCTTCAGAGCTCAATGGACCATGGTAGGGCCTGAGCCTGGAATGTATTGAGCACATGACTTCAACGGCCATTGTGGGTGCCCTGCACCTTCCCAGACTGCTGATCCCACACCTACTCCCTTTGGAGTCAATGTGCATTTTGCCATTGACTTCAGAGTAACAGAAACAGACCTTTAGAGCCTGACTTGGTTGCTCTGCACCTTGCATGCCATTTACACCAGGGCAAAGTGGATGCAAAATGCTCCCAGGTCAGAGAGGACACACAGGGTGCAGGGCAGGGGAGAATTAGGTGCTGTGACTGGAGCTTGCTGCAGACCTGGGAGCAGACGCAGCTCCTCCAGCTGTGCAGGGACGTGGGACTGGGCTTTCTCGTAGAGCGCTTGGGTCTGAATCACGACGTGCAGTCTCTGGTTTACAGGGCCCCATGTTATCTCGTGTTCCCTTACACACCCTTGTAGGAAATGCCGTCCTAGCATGCAGGCTCCACTTGGAGTGCTGTATTCATTCACAGTTATCAGACTAAGGCAACCGTGTCTCTGAATGACTTAAAATAATATTTGGAGAAATCCATATTAAGTATATTAGTCGACTAAGCCTTTAAATCTTTACAAGGGCCTTAATTTCAAGGACTCTGCTATACATATGTGCCAAGGATTGTGCAATGTGGTGACACACAGGCAGCCCAGTTCTTACTGAGCCCCATCCTGCTGCCTTTAAAATGGTTAACTGACTTCTTGATGCTGGAAATCTGTTTCTGTTTAAACGGTAAACCAAGGGGTTTCAACCCCTGGCCTGCAGCATCTTGCTGGGCAGCTTTTCCAATTCTCATGCTTGGCATATTCTGGGAGTTGTTAAATGATGTTGCACTGGATCACTGTATTTAGATTTTAAACATGTTTGTAAGGTTTTTACAAAGGAAAAAGCCGTGTTTCATTACTAAGGCAACGTGCCAAGTATCTTCTAGTAAATAATCTGTCCTGGAAATACTCTGTGCTCCCCCCGAGGAATCCATGGAACAATAAACCAGCAAGGCGAGAAGGTGCTACATAGGCACATAGCTAAGAGCAATGGCAGACAATGAAGAAAGAGAAAATGTAGCTGAACAGTCTGCAAAGCTTCTGTTGGAAGGCAGACTCATCCACGCAGAGGAAGTGCTGGATACCCCTCACTGAGACATTTAGGGTTAGGTCAGAGAACAGACTGCAGGGAACAGGCCCTCCCTGGATGAGGCAGATCTCCTGAGCAAACTGATCCAATGAGTGGATTCCAGCTACTGTCTATGATTCTAACAGCACCAGGCTGTCGCTGGTGGCTTTCCCGCTCGATGCACAGGCAATGATGCGTCCACGTAGATTCGGGAAACAGCTCGAGCCTCAATGAGGGCTGGTGGGAAGTGTGGGAAGGAATTTGGTCCCAGGCTCTGCTGATCTTCTGTGCAATGTCTCTTTGAAACTAGCCCCTGGGTGTGCTGGCTCATGTCTCCCAGTGAGCACAGAGGGCCCTCAAAGGAAACGGGATGACATGAGGGTCACAGGGTAGAGCACACTCTGCATTCCCAGATAGTTGCAGCCCTTGAACTCACAAAGCTACGTCTACTCTTGTTGCTGGGGCAGGGGGGAAGGAGATGACTTCTACCTCGGAGAGCCATACTGGTGCTGGCTCTCCTCACACTAGCATGCAGCTGCAGTGGTGGGAGCGACTAGCTGCCGAGCACGTGTCCATCACAGACCCTAAGCATGTACTCGGGGCGGCTGTGCCACAGCTACACTCTGTTTGTTGGGTGCTAGCTTGATCAGAGCTAGCCCAGGTGTGTCTCCTTGAGCTGTGAATCACACACACACACACGCACACACACACACACACACACACACCGGTGAACACATACCCAGTGAGCTCTCCTGACCAGGGCACCTCCTGTGTTTGGGCATTCGTAGACTGGCTAGTCTTCTGGCTAGGACACCTGAGCAAGCGGGAGAGTGCCTGCGGGCAGTCACAGGAGTGTCTGGTGGATCTGCAGCATGGCAGATGTAATGCTGGTCACGGAGACCATGCCCTGCAGTACAGGGCCAAAGGCACTCTCACATCCCTGTGCAATGAAGGCCAGTCTGGCCAGGCTGCACATCTCAGGACCAGTGTGAGGCCCTGATAAATCTGAAAAGCTCAAAGCTGAGGGAGTGGGCTGCAGCTTGGCTCATAGGAGAAACCAAATGGGTCTATGGAGAGTAGATCCTGTCAATCTTTGATGAGATTACCAGTCTATTACAAGTTGATGTAATAGACTTAGACTTCTGTAAGCCACTTGACTTGGTACCAGGTGACATTTTGATTAACGATATAAAATTAACCTGGCATGCATTAATTAAGTGCTAGCTAGCTAATAGGTCTCAAAATGTAACTGTAAACAGGGAACCATCATCGAATGGGTGTGTTTCTAGTGTGTCCCCTGACACTATTTAACATATTTATCAATGACCTGGAAGAAAACAGAATCAGCACTTACAACGTTTGCGGATGTCAGAAAAATTGGGGGAGTGGCAAATACTGAAGAGGACAGGTCACTGACTCAGAGTGATCTGCATTGTTTGGTCAACTGGGGGCAAGCAAACAATGCACATTTTAATATGGCTAAATGTATAGGAACAAACAATTTAGGCTGCACATACAGGATGGGAAATATCCTGGGAAATAGCACCTCTGTAAAAGATTTGGGGAGGAGGGTTTGTCATGGTGGATAATCAGTTGAACATGAGCTCCTAGGGGACACAAGGCCCTGCACCCCCAGCTTCCTGCGATTCACTATGACTCTCAGCCAGCCAGTAAAGCAGAAGGTTTATTTAGACGACAGGAATACAGTCCAAGACAGGTCTTGCAGGCACAGACAACAGGACCCACTCAGTTAGGTCCATCTTGGGGTCCCAGGGCACCACAGCCCTCTTGGGAGGTCAGAGACCCGTCTGCCTCCCAGCCATATCACCAGCCAGCCCGTGAAACTCTCCCTTCAGCCACCTCTCCCACAGCCTTTGTTCAGTTTCCCGGGCAAAGGTGTCACCTGGCCTCTAACCCCTTCCTGGGTTTTCATGTTACATGCTCAGGTATTCTCCCTCTGCCAGTCTCCCATCCCCCAATGCAGATCATCCTAGCCATACTCCCCTGTCAGCATTCAAAGACCACAGTAAGAACAGTCCCAATTCATCACACTGTGGCCAAAAGGGCTAATGTGAGCCTGGGATGTATAAACAGGGGAATCTCGAGTAGAGCAGATAGGTTATTTTATCTCTGTGTTTGGCAATGATGCGACCGCTCCTGGAATAATGTGTCCACTTCTGGTGTCTGCATTCAAGAAGGATGTTGGCAAATTGGAGAGGGTTAAGAGAAGAGCCATGAGAATGATTAAAGGATTGGAAAACCTGCCTTAAAGTAACAGACTCCAAGAGCTCAATCTATTTTGCTTAACAAAGAAAAGGTGACTTGCTTCTTGGCTCTTCAGGCTAGCAGACAAAGGTCTAGCATGATCCAATGGCTGGAAGCTGAAGCTAGACAAATTCAGACTGGAAATAAGGGTGTAAATTTTTAACAGTGAGAGTAATTAACCTCTGGAACACTTTACCAAGTGTGGTGGATTCTCCATCACTGACCATTTTGAAATCAGGATTGGATGTGTTTCTAAAAGCTCTGCTCTAGGAATTATTGTGGGGCATTTCTCTGCCCAGGGTTATACAGGACTTTAGACTAGATGATCATAATGGTCCCTTCTGGCCTTGGAATCTATGAATGTCAAACTTACCTGACATGGAATGTTGCAGCATTTCCATATCAACCTTTGGGATAGAAACGGATGTGGAAATATTGGAATTTTCTGCAGGGTGGCAATCCCAAATTTCCACTAAGTTCTAATAAGGGGCTGGGTAATAAAGCCAGTGGCACTGTTGTGCCTGGGTTTGCAAGACTGGGAACTTTTTTCTTGTGCAACCTTTCATCCTCTTCCTTGTGGCAGGTGCAGGCTGTTTCTTCTAGGTAGCCTTGAACTGGGGGTGGAGTCATGTTCCCCAGCAAACCTCTCCTGATTGTCCCTGTCCCAGCTCTGCTCTGTGCCCCTCTCCCTGCTGACCCAGCACTTTCCCTTTGGCTTTAGGAAGCAGAAGCACCCTGTCCTGTGTGCTGCTCATGCTCAGAGTTGCCAGCTCTCACAACTAGGGTTTTGTTCAAAGCTTCAGCTCTTGGGGGCATGTTAGTTCATGTGAATCACAACTTTCCAATAGAAAAAAAAGGCTGTTTCTAGCCCTCATGACTGTGGCGGAAACGTGGCCCGAGTGTAACCCACAGGCTCAGAAACCTGACAGCAAAGAGCAAGATGTCTATTTATTTTTTCTAAGGGCTCGTCTACACTGGCAACGTTAAAGCACTGCTGCGGGGGTGTAGCTATCAGCACTGGTGCACTGTCTACACTGGCGCTTTACAGCGCTGAAACTTACTGTGCTCAGGGGCGGGGCGGGGTTTCACACCCCTGAGCAAGAAAGTTGCAGCGCTGTAAAGTGCCAGTGTAGACAAGCCCTAAATCTGATGGTTATTAATGCAGTCCCATGGTTTGGGGCCTGACTCTTGTGGCTGGCAATCTCGCTTGCCCCTGAGCTGCATCCCGCTCCACTCAGTAAGCACATCAGGATGATTTATGTATTTGGAGGCACTCTGCAGATCTCCCCCACGGAGAGTTAGCATTTCCCAAACGTGTAATTAAACCTCAGAACACCCAGCACAACGCCAAGGGAAACTAAGGCATGGAGAGGGGACGTGACTCACCCAAGGTCCCACAGGGAGCCTGTGCCAGCTGGGAATAGAAGCCAGATTCCTGTCTCCTAGTCTTGTGCTCTAACCACTAGGAAGGGGTGAGTTCTGCAGGGGGAGGAACAGCACCAGCACTGGGAAAGATTTACCAACACTTCTACACCAATATCCTTTATACTGCAAACAAACTGTAGTTTTGTATTTAAATACCAAATCCTTTGGCAACAATCCTTTAGCAACAACACTAGTTATTAGTGATATTAGCCTGTACATTTGGAGAACAGTACTGCTTTTATCCAGACAGATTAGGTCAAGTGATCTGAACTTTGAGAAGCAGCAGAAAATACCCCAAAACAAGAAGAAGGAAAATAACTGTGATATTGGTGTGATGTCTGCACATGAATATTTTTGCACTGAAGGAATGCAGATGCATTTTTGCTCTGTTACAGCACAGTTTTCAGCAGACCAGCAATGATGCACTGTAAACAGACCATGCTAAAACACATAGTTCTCGCTAGATCTTTCTGCAGAGTTTTCTCTAAATAGTTATTTTGTAATAGGCATTTTATTTTCTTTGCACAGTCCCTAAATAGTACAACTCCCAGCCCAGGAACATCAATATGCTATTTTTTTATATGCTGGAATTTATTTTAAAAGGCTATTTATTTAGTAATATTGCTGGTGACCTGCTCTCCCCGCCTGCCCTTGCACCATGGTGTAGTGCCCACTGCAATAGAAAGAGGAGCAGAGGATCAGTGCACTCCCCCAGCCGTGCTGCTGTGTTCCAGAGTAAGTGGCCTAGCTTGCACCAATGTCACTCTGAAGTAACTCCATGGCAGAGTATCCAAGAGCAGAATCTGGCCTAGTTTTCGGCCATGTGCCTTCCAGAGAATCCTTCTCCTCTGTATTGAAGAAGCACATTGAGAGCAGGTTAGGGCTGCTCCTGCTGGCAGCTCCAGACTGTCACAGGACGGGACTGTGGCTGGGAAGGTGGTGGGTTGTGTGTGGGAGATGTCTATAACTTAGGGACGTGTCTGGAGTAGCCTTGTTACTGACAGCATTTTGAACTACAACACCAAATCTCAATACTGAAACAAGTGCCTGTCAGTTTCATCAAGTATGTCTCCACGTCCGAGAACCTATACAGAACTGGCTGCATTTCCCAAGTCCTGTCCCAGCGCGCACCAGGTTCACTAGAAAGTCTGGGTGGGATGTGACTGTCTCTTTGGCCACGGCTAGGCTGCACAGTTAACTGGAGCTGTTGGATGTGAGCCCCTGGGTTAGCCTAGCGTCTGGCTCTGTCAATCTGTCAAGCTTCCTTAGCTCTCGTCCCCTAACGCCCCTACTCTACTTGCGCTACATTGATGACATCTTCATCATCTGGACCCATGGAAAAGAAGCCCTTGAGGAATTTCACCATGATTTCAATAATTTCCATCCCACCATCAACCTCAGCCTAGATCAATCCACACAAGCGGTCCATTTCCTGGACACTACTGTGCTAATAAGCGATGGTCACATAAATACCACCCTATACTGGAAACCTACTGACTGCTACACTTACCTACATGCCTCCAGCTTCCATCCAGGACACACCACATGATCCATTGTCTACAGCCAAGCTTTAAGATATAATCGCATTTGCTCCAATCCCTCGGATAGAGACAAGCACCTACAAGATCTCTATCAAGCATTCTTAAAACTACAATACTCACCTGCTGAAGTGAAAAAACAGATTGACAGAGCCAGACGAGTACCCAGAAGTCACCTCCTACAAGACAGGCCCAACAAAGAAAATAACAGAACACCACTAGCTGTCACCTTCAGCCCCCAACTAAAACCTCTCCAGCGCATCATCAGAGATCTACAACCTATCCTGAAAGATGATCCTTTACTCTCACAGATCTTGGGAGACAGATCTGTCCTCGCTTACAGACAACCCCTCAACCTAAAGCAAATACTCACCAGCAACCACACATCACTGAACAAAACCACTAACCCAGGAACCTATCCTTGTAACAAACCCCGATGCCAACTCTGTCCACATATCTATTCAAGTGACATCATCATAGGACCTAATCACATCAGCCATACCATCAGGGGCTCGTTCACCTGCACATCTACCAATGTGATATATGCCATCATGTGCCAGCAATGCCCCTCTGCCATGTACATTGGCCAAACCGGACAGTCTCTACGCAAAAGAATTAATGGACACAAATCTGACATCAGGAATCAAAATACTCAAAAACCAGTGGGAGAACACTTTAACCTGTCTGGTCATTCAGTGACAGACCTGCGGGTGGCTATATTACAACAGAAAAACTTCAAAAACAGACTCCAACGAGAGACTGCTGAGCTAGAATTGATATGCAAACTAGACACAATCAACTCCGGTTTGAATAAGGACTGGGAACGGCTGAGCCATTACAAACATTGAATCTATCTCCCCTTGTAAGTATTCTCACACTTCTTACCAAACTGTCTGTACTGGGCTAGCTTGATTATCACTTCAAAAGTTTTTTTCTCTTACTTAATTGGCCTCTCAGAGTTGGTAAGACAACTCCCACCTGTTTATGCTCTCTGTATGTGTGTATATATATCTCCTCAATATATGTTCCATTCTATATGCATCCGAAGAAGTGGGCTGTAGTCCACGAAAGCTTATGCTCTAATAAATTTGTTAGTCTCTAAGGTGCCACAAGTATTCCTGTTCTTCTTTTTGTGCTGAGGTGCTGTAGGGTTCTTTTGCAGTCAATTGTGGGAGAACTGGACTGTCCTTCAGTGGGAATTATGATACAGTCTCATCACATGGTGACAACACTCTTGCCAATCCACTAGTATCTCAGGAGGATGTTCAACTAAATCAGTGGGCCCAGATAACTTGCATTCAAGAGTTTTAAAAGAGTTGGCTGAGGAGCTCACTGAACCATTAATGCTGATTTTCAATAAGTCTTGAAACACCCAGGAAGTTCCAGAAGACTGGAAGAAAGCTAATGTTTTGCCAGTGTTTTTAAAAAGGGTAAAGAGGATGACCCAGGTAGCTATAGGCCTATCAGCCTGACTTCAATCCTGGGCAAGATAATGGAGTGGCTGATACAGCAATCAATTAATAGTGAACTAAAGGAGGGTAATGTAATCAATGCCAATTAACATGAGTTTATGGAAAATAGATCATGTCAAACTAACTTGATATCTTTTTTGATGAGATTACAGGTTTGGTTGATAAAATTATTGTGTTGATGTAATTTACTTAGACTTCTGAAAGGCACCTGACTTGGTACTACATGATATTTTGATTACAAAACCTAGAATGATATAAAAATTAACATGGCACACATTAAATGGATTAAAAACTGGCAAAATGGTAGGTCTCAAAATATAATTGTAAATGGGGAATCATCAGCAAGCAGTTGTGTTTCCAGTTGGGTCCAGCTAGGATGGGTTCTTGGCCCTATGGTATTTAACATTTTTATCAATGACCATAAGTCAGTCACTGACTCCCTTGGGGAGTGAGTCAAACTTGTGCAATGTTAAACCATACGGTGAACTCTGCTCCCACTATCTTGGCTTGCCCTTGGCCTGGCCAATCCAGTAGGAGGTGTAGCCTGCTCCCACTGCCTCATCAGTGAGTCTGGTTTCACTGAAGGCATCCATGTCTATGTTATACTTCTTCGGTGTTTTGGCAATGCGGGCTGTTCTTTGGTCCAGGCTTCGGTCATGGTCAAGAAGAGGTGACTTCTGGGTACTCGTCTGGCTCTGTCCTATGACCCAAATGTCAGTCTGTGAATCTTTGTTTTATTTCGATCACTGAGTTGGATGAGCAGCCAGGAGTGGTAGCCTGACAGGTATACAAAGGGTAGGCTGTGTTTAGGGCTTCTTTTCAGTGCCCTTTCCTTGCACTGGGCAAAGCAGTGCTGTGCCTAAAAAGGCCTGTTCTGTCACCTCAGAAGGATATGAACACCGTATCTGCCCCGGTCTATGGAGAACGACCATCACCCTAAGGCTGCCTGTTTGCAGAGTTGTAACTAAGGACTGCCAGCAGCATCCTCTGCCTGGCCCCATCACCACAGGACTCTTGGTGAGTCGATTGGGTTAAAAGAGTTGAATGAGTTGGCTGAAGAATCTGCACTATGAGTGGATTGAAGGGAGGGAGGATCGTGCAGAACCTTTTCCACTCTCTTGCTGAAGCAGCTGTTGCCACACAGGTGTAACAGATGCCACAAGCACAGCAGCTGACACGGGCGCAGGAGGTGGAGTTGGAGTTGTCCTTCTCCTAGATGAGTTGCCAACCTGAGCTAAAGAGCCTCAGCTCCCAGGATAAACTCGGACCATATTATCGGCAGATAGTAAAACAGTATGGATGATTTCCCAACTGCTTCTAGGGACCTCTTGCTCTGCCATCTTCCTACTGACCTAGGGCCAAATTCTGCTTGGCATACTTCACTGCTCAGGCAGGCTGAGTTGCGCACTCAATGAGAGAGAGCAGCCTATTGAGCTGTTGCCTGTGATATGTGAAGGCAGCGGCAAGGGCACCAGAGAGATTGCTCTGACTCATTGCTCTGTGGGCCTGATTTTCCTCTCCCCTTACAATGGTGGAAATCAGGCTTTTCACCATTATTGCACAGAATGTTCCCTGAAACACTGTGTTTGACCGGATGTGGTAGTGAAGAGTTATTGTGTTGCAAGCAGACAGACAGGGAAACACCACGGTGATTGCTTTGCTCTGCCAGTCAGGAGCAGCTCTGCTCTGTCTGGTACCATTACCCCCAATTTACCCCAGTGTAACTAAGAGCAGAATTTGGCCCTAAGTCAGTAGGAAGATGGCAGAGCGAGAGGTTCCTAGAAGCAGGGGAGGACTATGGGAAATCATCCATCCACATCCCAGTAACTGTGGTAGGATCCCAAGAGCTTGGAGACTTTGGAAGATGGTGATTTTACTGTTTCCATTGGTAGCGCCTTCCTTTGCCTGAGTGAAGGAGGACACCTGTTTCAGATATAGCTCTGCCCTGGTCCTCAATTTCAGCATTGGCAATTCTAAAGATTCCAGTGAGATAAATATCACTTGTATCTGTACTGCTTGTCGAGCCCTCTGACCTCTCAAGCATCCATTGATACGGGGCTGGCAAGAGGAACTTTTCCCAAGTCTTTATTCGCCCAAACACAAACAGGGTCCAGGGAGGTTTCTGATTCCTCTCCAACAATGTTTACCTGTTGAGTAGTTACTTATTCAAGGCCAAATTCCCTCATGTTCACCCTCTTTTCCTGGCTGACCTTTGACCCCACCCCTGGATAAATGCCACATTTCCACAAGCAAATATCACTTTTATTTTTGTGGAAAACAGCAAAGAAATTGGAAACAAACTGCAAAATATTTTGCTTTTGCAAAAATGGGAAAAAATAATCCGAAATATAATTTTCTTTCCTGGCCTCACTGATGATGTCAAGCTTTGCAGACAGTTTTCAAACACAGCTCATTTGCCGAGCGGCACAAATGAAAATCCAGCATGTTGCAAATGTAGAGCCAGTCAATGTCTGCAAATCACGCTATGAAAGCATACACTGAAAATGAGAACTTGCCCATCAGGGTTGCCAATTCCAACTGGGTAATGCGTAATTAGCTGGCACTTTTCATAGGGGTGGTAAATCATGATCCACAAACTGACCTTCAGGAATAAGAGCCTGCTTTTCCAAATTAGGTTTATTCACACTCTGCACTCCCTCCCTCCCTCGCTGTTGTTCTGCTCTTATTCTCCTCTTCTCACAAATGATGAAAACCTGCAGAATTCATCAGTGTATTTCACAGATCTCTGTGACTTTCCTCCTGAACTGCCTGTGAAAAAGCTGGCCCAGGCCAGCTGGATCACTTCCACTGGGACTTAATGATGGTAAATCAGGGAAGTGGCAGCATGCAATAAAATCTTGGTGGGAAACCACAGTGCCCTTCATTTCCCTTCAGCAAACAGGCAAGACAGAAATAATCTTGGGAAAGATTCTTCTCCTTGCTGCAAAGCTCTGCTAGAGTTTGTGCAAACGCAGACTCCCCCAGTGCTAGCATTTGTTTGTCAACCAGGCATTTCCTGGCAGTGGCTGGATCCTTCCTAAGCCCTGTCTGCTGCAGGAGATGAAACAGTTGCTGCTAAAGGTGAAAACAGGTCTCAGGCTGCTAGGAGCTAAGCGTGTGATTCTGAGCTCCCATATACATGCTATTGCTAGTTCGATGATCTTTAGCATGACTATCAATAGCAGTGTAGCCATGGTAGCATGGACAGTGACAGCGGTGGCACAACTTAGCTATGCTGAGTAGGGTTACCATACATCCTCTTTTTCCCNAAATTTTAGGGGACTGTCCACTAGCCAAGTCTAGTATGCTATACTTTTGAAAACAATCTATTTCCCTGACCTATTTAGAGGTAGAGGAGAATGAAAATAGACTACTAGCAGTCTACAGTTGCAGACATCCTGGAATTTCTGCAAGCCCATCCGGATGTGTGTGCATGCCAGTTCCATTCTGTTGCTACTACTGTCTGAAGTCTGGGGTTCTGTTGTTCTCACAGCCCCTCACTTAAATTCCATCTGCTTTACCTTATAGTAGGGTTACCATACATCCTCTTTTTCCCAGACATGTCCGGCTTTTCGGCAGTCAACCCCCCGTCCGGGGGGAATTGCCAAAAAGCCGAACATGTCCGGGAAAATGGCAGCTCTGCTCCTCCCTGACTCTTCCGCTCTGTTTAAGAGCCGGGCTGCCGAAGCGCTACCGGCTTCGGGCAGCCCCCATGCCTCCAGACCCTGCGCCGCCGGAGCCCGGGAGGGGAAGTGCCCGGCTGGGGG
>NC_048311.1:9914853-10036753 GCF_013100865.1 Trachemys scripta elegans | reverse complement strand
GCCTGAAGCCCGAGCGCTACCGGCTTCACGGTTTGCCAGGCAGCCTCCAGACCCTGCGCCCCCGGCTGGGCGCTTCCCCTCCCGGGCTCCAGCTGCGCTGGGGAAGCGCCGGCTGGGGGCGCAGGGTCTGGGGGCTGTCCGGCAAACCCTGAAGCCGGTAGCACTGGGGCAGCCCTTTCCCCCTGGCTGGGAGTGGGAGGGAGGAGGGGGCGGAGTTAGGGTGGGAAAGGGGCGGAGTTGGGGCAGGGCTAGGGGTGGGGAAATGGGCGGGGCCAGGGCCCGTGGAGGGTCCTCTTTTTTTATTTATGAGATATGGTAACCCTAATGCTGAGTACATATCCATGGGGTTTAGGCAGGTTTGTACTTGGCATAGCTAAGCCATGCATCTGTGGCTGCTGCCAATGCAACCGTGGCTACCCCGCTATTGAGACTCACGTGAGCTCACTGGAAACCCCTGTCAGCAACAGTTCAGGTGCGTCCTGTGGGCAAAACGATGGCATCCCAAAGACAGGAAAGGCTCCCTTCTTACGCATTCTCCAATGTCACACCCAATGCAGAGCCTGGTCGAAGAAGTAGGCATGTGTGTCATGGCAAAATGCGTGCTGTGCTGATTGTCCCGCCCCGAGTGGGAGCTCAGTGCTCAGGCTATGTGAGTGTGACAGCAGGAACTGGAGGAGTGCCCTTTAGCTGGTTTGGATGAAAGAGCCAGGGGTGGCTGAGCTGCGGGTTTCCTGCCTGGTATACACTTGAGAGACCTGAACGCTAACGTCAACAAAGTGTTCTTGTGCAGGAATTTCCCAGTATGCACCAGAGCTGCTCCCCACTCACTCCACTTCCTGGTACCATGACCTGCCTGTGTGGGCCTGTCTGTGGCGCCGAAGCCTAGGGAGCTTAGCTGGCACTCTTTAAAAGTGCGATAGAGTAGGAGCAGGGAGCATGGGGGACGGGGGCTGTGCAGTGGTGTGGGAGGGAGGTTGTGCTGAATTTGGAGACTAAACTCAGTCATAAAAGTGCAGCAATCGCTGTGGAGCTCCCAGAAGACACTACTGTGGACCGCACACAGTTTATCTGGAATGCATGTCACTGGAGATGCAGCCGGACTCTCCTGTGTGATCAGTCCCATCAGGCTGCTCCCATGCTGGGCATCTTCTTAGGGATCTATTTCATGGACTCTCAGGGCAGGCTTGTGCTGCCAGAGAGCTAGGGAGTGCCAGGACCAGAGCAGTGTGATGACACAGAGGGGCAGATTCATCCCTGTGCTGGCTCAAGGGCACAGAGGAGGTGGCTTCGGCCTTCCCAGCCAGTGGCTGCCCAGGACCATCCTTGTTGCCATGGCCACTAAAAGCCATTGGCTGGACATTGAATGACTGGGGCAAAGGCCTGGATGCACACAATCTACCCACTCCCGGCTGCACCCCCTGTGCCCAGGTCTCCTGCAGAGCCAGTGTGGGGGCGCCCTGAATAAGGGCTGCTCCCTTATATGTGAAGAGGGCTATTCCTGCCCTAGCTAGGTCCAGGGACTCCAAGCAGATAGTCCTGGCCCTGTACTCCTCCCTGCGGACCCACAAGGGGTTTGGGTGGGCGGCTGCCCCTCCAGCAGAGTGGGGTCTTCATGAATGCTTCTCCCCAGAGGCCCCTCCCATGGGTTCCTGCCCTTTAGCAGCAGCTGGATTTTAGTGTCAGCCTGGCCAGCCCAGACATGCACTCATTCAGTGCTGGGCCTGTTAGAGCCAGCAAAGAGCTTCTGACTTGTAGGTACATGATACAGCTGAGTCTGCACACCCCAAACTCCTGAGTTGAGATCCAGACAATCATGAGTTTGGCTTAAAACTCCTGAGATTTTTAACATACTACATTCCAGGTTCTCTTTGCATTGCCTTCTGGGCTGGAGCCTTCGCAGTCACATTCCCAAGCCTCTCTCTGCCATCGGGAGCGCTTGGAGCTTACTTTTGCTTTTTCAAGGGAAGCAGCAATTCTCAGGTAACCATGTGACTCCAGGAGCAGGGGCAGAAAAGCACCAAATATCATGAGAACTGAGAGAACTGGCAATACGGGGATCTGAGAAGGCCTGGCCTGAACAACCTGCCTGCCAGGGAAATGGGCACATTGCGACACTGATTCCCACTGCAGCGGGATCACATGCTGGGCTGGGGCTAGTGAGCAGGAGTGCCGCCAGCTTTTCTGCTGCCCTAGGTGGCGGAAGGTCCCGCCGCCGAAATACCGCCATGGTCGCCGCCCCCCAAATTGTAGCGACCACCTAGGTCACCTAATGGGTTGCGCCGGCCCTGCTAGTGAGTGTGGTAATGAGGTTTCATTACTAATACAGCAGCTTGCTGCCCAGATAGTATGGTGATGGGAGACACAACCAGACAGAGAGACACAGACAGACCTCAGTTATGCCCTTGCTGCATCCTGCAGCACAGCCTGCCAGCCTGCAGAGCAGTGTTTAGCAGTGTTAACTTCTCTCCTTTGCCGGAGTGTTAATAAATTCTCCTAGAAGCTTTGAGGGGCAGGTGCATGTTCGCTGTTGAGCCAGGGTAAATCAGCCAGCTGGACAATCCAGTCTATTTCTCTGCCTTCTAGGATAACAACAGGCCCTGGGGATGCTCCCCACTTCTGCACACTTTTATCACTGTTTCGCTCTTGTTGAGGAGTGTTACCGATTGTTTGGTTTTGTGTGTCTCTGCAATTGCGAAGAGAAAAAGTCGCGGCTGGAGCATAATGAATTCCTGGCATAGCTGCTTCTGGGAAGCTGCGTATCGCCCCAGCGCAAGAGAGGTAGTGTAGTCCAGCTTGCCAGAGCCTTCCCGGCACAGCACAGGGACCAGCATCTTATTATAGCCAGGAATATATTTATATCTGACTGATCAAACCCAGCCCTGCTCCACACCAGGGGGTGGCAGAGGCGGCTTCAGAGTGCAGCATGGTCCCCTCAATACCGTGCTGAAGTGGAGCTCAGGGAAGCGGTGTTCTATACTTGGCTCCACTAGTGACTCACCATGTGGCCTGTGACAAGTCACTTACCCCCCTCCCGGCCTTAGTGGAATGTGGCTGACAAGATACATCCACCCTTTGTAAAGTGCTCTGAGCTCTGTGGGAGACAGAGCACCCGCTGGAGACAGTGCGCCATTGGCTGGGTACACATGGTTGGGGGCGGGTTTGTGGGGTGAGTGATGTGGCCACACCCATATAAGGAGACACCAGCAGCAAGTAGGGGCACTGAAATCAGAGCAGAGGCCAGTTCTCTTCCTTCGGGGCTTGAGAATGAAGGTCCCACTCCAGGTGACAGGACTTCAGCCGGGGGTTAGAGGAAGACAGGAGGGAGCTGTGCGGTCTCAGCCAGCGAGCAGAGGGACGGCTGCCTGCACATCTCTTCCTGCAGCCATGTTGGGAATGGAGCTGTCTGATGGGGGCCCTGCTAGGGTTACCATATTTTGTGCCTCCAAAAGGAGGACACTCCACGGGGCCCCGCCCCCGCCCCCAGCCCCGCCCCCGCCCCGGCCCCGCCCCAACTCCGCCCCTTCTACAAAGTCTCCGCCCCCTCCCCTGCTTCCCGCGAACATTTGATTCGCGGGAAGCCTGAAGCAGGTAAGGGGGGTGTGACCGGTCCCTGGCCCCGCACCGCCGGCCCGAGCCCTGAGCCCCAGGCCCCTGGCCCAGCCCGGCCCCCGAGCCCCCGGCCCGGCCCGGCCCCGCACCGCCGGCTCGTCCCCCGAGCCCCTGGCCCGGCCCGGCACCGCTCTGCCGGCCCGGCCCCCGAGCCCCCGGTCCGGCCTGTCCCCCGAGTCCCCGTCCCGTCCCGGCACCGCACTGCTGGCCCGTCCCCCGAGGCCCCGGCCCGGCACCGCACCGCCGGCCCGGCCCGATTTTCCCGGACATGTCTGGCTTTTTGGGATTTCCCCCCGGACGGGGATTTGGAGCCCAAAAAGCCGGACATGTCCGGGAAAATCCGGACGTATGGTAACCCTAGGCCCTGCCATCGGCTGCACACTGGTGTGCTAAGGGTTTGCTTGGAGCTGGCCAGTAGGTTGGTGGGCATCTGGAGGAAGCACAGCCCTGCTTCAGGAACACGCCTTGGGGACCATCCACCAGCCCCTCAGGGTGCCAGAGGAGAACACAAGGGCAGCGAGCAGACCTCTGAAGAGACAAAAGAGCCAGGTCTCTGCACGGCAGCCTGCTCTGAAACACCAGAGACAGAACCTGCTAAAGGCCCAGGCTGGGCTCTGCTACGTGGGTTACCACTGGCTGTCACTGGCTTGCTGACACGCAGTGTCTGCACCGGCCTCGGCTCAGTGAGTCTTCTGTTCTGTGGCTGCTTTGTTCCTCTCTTTAAACAGACTGGACCCTGCAGCCGTCCTTTGGGTTTGGCTGTTAACAGAGGGGAAGAGAGATGGCTGTGCCCAAAGGGACATGAGGAGGGCGCTGGTCCCTGCTCATCCATAGCAGACTGGGGTCAGTCTGGCACTGAGGAAGCTCTCTGCCCATAGGCAAGAGAACTGCTAATGAGTCAGTGGGATGCTCGGAGCACTCATCTGACATGGCCCCAGAGCTGTTTTTCCAGCTGATGCTCTGAGCATAAGGGCGCAGGCTGAGGCTGGCAGAGCTCTGGTGCACTGGGATTCACACTAAGCAGAGTGACCTGCTCTTCTCCTGGGGGAAGTAATCCCTGAAAAGTCTATCTCCTGGCTGTGTGTGTGAGAATGGGGTGGCCTGGAAGGCTCCCGATGCTGTCTCCATCTCAAACACGTCACCTGGGCTTGGCCACATGAGGACAATGCCATTGAAGGGCCAGAGGGGAAGCCATGTGCAAGGAACAGTTGCAGTGATGGGAAAACCACCTGTCTAGTGGTCCATCTGGACTGGGTGAGTGTGAATGCTGATGTCACCAGCTGGGACCATCTGACCCTCTGGGTCTGCAAATCTGACAAGACCAGGCCCCTGTGTGACACTGGCACTTCTCCCTCCTTCCAGTCAGGCTACAGCAACGTAGGCCAGTCTGCTCTGATTCGCAGATAGTCGCAGGGCAGCTGGTGCATCCCAAGAACTAACAAGTTAAACTCTACAACAAGCACTTGGGCATTTTCAGATGATTTATCACTTTATCTAAAGGAAACATTTTCTAAAGCACAAATGCGTGTGCATAGGGGTGTATGCATGTGTATGTATGTGCGCCCGTATGTGTATGTATGTGTGCACATGCCTTTATATTTGTGTATGTGTGTACATGTGTGCGCAGATATATGTATCTGTGTGCAGGGGGCTTGAAGTACATTGTCAGAGCTAGGGATGTATGTCCCAGCAGAAAAGCTGGTTTGTCACAATCTTGGCTTTTTGTGGGAATGGGCTGATTTGGAGGAAAAAATCCATTTGAAACTAACCATTTTGTTGATGCCAAAACATTCTTTTTAGATATTCTCGGAATGGAACTTTTTGATGTTTTGTTAAGAAGTCACTCTTTTGAAATGTCTTTTATTGCTATAAACTAGAATAGAAAATGAAACAAAAAGTCAAAAGAGAAACTAAACGTTTCAGGTTTGATTTTTTGAATGTTATTTTCTATAATAATTTAGAATGTAATATAACAATTTGATGTTATTGAAATGCAACATTTGGCTTGACATATAATGAAATGGTTTGAAGGAAGAAATCCTTTAGTTTTATTCCACTTTGGAATGAAAACAAATGTCAAAGTTGCAGAATTTCCTGCAAAAAGGAAGTTTTGCTTTCCCCCTACCTTGCATTGCAAGTGAGTATTGCCTCCCTGGTCTTGGGTGGGGCCACATGAGAACAGAGCAGTTCAAGGGCCAAAGGGCAATATGTGCAGACAGAACAGTTTTAGGGAATGGTGAAATCAGGAGTGATTCACTGCAGCTTCAGCTGAAGTAATGATAACAGTAGCATTACTCATTATTACTAATTACTCAGTATTACTAGTAACTGTAAGAATAGAGAATCCTTTTAAAAGCATGGTACAAATTAGCCAATGAAAGACTCCTCTTCCCCTGAGCCCCACAGACAGTGAGGTTCTCAAGCACTGAGGAGTGCCTTTCCCATGAGCCATCTCCAATCCTTCTGGGAACGACTGCTGCAGGCCATGTTGATTGGCTGGCCATGGATCTTCACCTCCCCAATCACTCCCTTCCCTCTGCAGAGCTTCTCGCTGGATACACAATGGAGTGAGGGGAATCCCAACACCCTCCATCCACAGTGCAGACAGGCTGGAATACGCACCCTGTGCTCAAGCAGGCCTGAGGCAGAAAAAGCCCAGCTGTGCCAGAGGGACAATAGAGGCCAGGCTGTGAATTCTGGCAGGGTGGAGTGTGAGCTGTGGGACCTGTCATTGCTGACCGCCAGAGCTAAAAATGTCCCAAGGGAGGCAGGCCTGCCAGCAATCCAGCGGCTGGAACGCCATGTCCTTCAACAAACAAACTCTCTGGAGATGCTGGCAGGAGCTGGCTGCAGAGACTACAGAGGGGGCCTGGCTCATGCTGTTCCAGCCTTCACTCACTGAGACAAGTGGCCGCCTGGGGGTCTCTAATGTGGGGAACCCAGTGTAGCTGCTCCATGAAGCAGGGAGCCAGGGAGCTCCATGCAGGGACACCGATCTCCCTTCCCCACATCACAGCAGCAGGACTTGTTACAAAGACGCAGCTAGAGCCCAGCATCTCCCCAGACCTCACACATCCAAACCCACTCGGCTGCCTATGCCGGGCCGCCCAGAGGATTCAGGGGGTCTGGGGCAAAGCAATTTTCGGGGGCCCCTTCCATAAAAAAAATTGCAATACTATACAATACTATATTCTCATGGGGGCCCCTGTGGGGCCCAGGGCAAATTGCCCCACTTACTCCCCCCCCATGGGCGGCCCTGGGAAAAATAAACCTTCCGCATCTCGGCACAAACCCAGTTTTGAGAAAACTTCTTTACAAGGTATCATTAGTTCTCAGCATCAGCTAGTGCTAAAAGGCACTAAAGCTCATTAAAAGGGTTGGACAAATATTTTCTGTCAAAACTTTTTTTGGATCATAAACTAGGGGTTTTTAAAAAGCAGAAAAAAATCACGGACAATGGCTGCTTTCCTTCAAAATTTGTTGTGGTTTTCTTAATTGAAAAGCTGAAATTAGTCTGTCAAAACCTGAATATGGTTTGGGGTTTCAGAAGTGTGTGGCCAAATATTTGCTGCTTGCTGTGTTTGATTGTTAAAGAAACAATAAAGAAATTCTGCTAAAAAAAAATCCAAAACTTTTGAATCACCTCAGCTTGTGACCAAACGCCTGAGCCCATCCAGTCAGAGATTTTTCCAGGTTTCTGATACTCTGCTGGCTTCCTTGACTCATATCTGTCTCCATAACTTTGCGTGCATTTAGGTTAGAACATTAGAACAGCCATACCAAAGTCAGACCAAAGCTCCATCCAGCCCAGTATCCTGTCTACCAACAATGGCCAATGCCAAGTGCCCCAGAGGGAGTGAACCTAACAGGTAATGATCAAGTGATCTCTCTCTTGCCATCCATCTCCATCCATCCTCTGACAAACAGAGGCTAGGGACACCATTCCTTACCCATCCTGGCTAATAGCCATTAATGGACTTAACCTCTATGCATTTATCTGTTTCCTAGAGACTGGCTCCATGGGGTCCCTCACAAACTGGAGATGGTTACTGCGGGTTTGTCTTTAGTATAGCTTATGTACATACTCCACGAACTGAGCATTTGAGCTTGTTCCAGAATCTGAGATGAGCCTATGTTGTGAAAACTAAAATACTCAAAATAGCACATGCATGTGAATGGACACAGGGTGCTAAAATTAAATTAACCCAGGGGTTCTCAAACTGGGGGTCAGGACCCCTCAGGGGATCACAAGGTTATTACTGGGGGTCATGAGCTGCCAGCCTCCATCTCAAACATCGCTTTGCCTTCAGCATTTATAATAGTGTTAAATATATAAAAAAGTGTTTTTAATTTATAAGGGGGGGGGTCGCACTCTGAGGTTTGCTATGTGAAAGGGGTCACCAGTACAAAAGTTTGAGAACCATTGAATTAACCCCTCTGAAGCCTCAGGGAATGCAGGGGGGGGGTCTCCCTTGGTAGGGTTGGGAAGGAGGTAGGTGGTGTAGGATATTGCTCTTCTCATGTGATCCCTCCCCCAGTGGCTAATTTTAAATGAAGCTACCCTCCCCTGACATGAATCTCCCTATGGCACTGAAATTAAATATAGACTATAATTTGGCATTTGAGAAGTGAAAGGGACGGCAGCCCTAATGGAAAAGCTAACAGCTTGGCTCTTCTGCAAGCCTCAAACTGCTGAATGAGCTTTAGGGTAGGGAAGGCTGTGCCTCCCAAACAGCCTGGCCTTGCCCCCTATCCAACCCCCACCCACTTCCTGCTCCCCAACTATCCCCCTCAGAATCTCTGACCCATCCTGCTCCTTGTCCCCTGACCGCCCCCCAGAGACCCCTCCAACCACCACCCCGGGACCCCACCCCTGCTCCCTGTCCCCTGACTGCCCCAACCCCTCTCTACCCCCCCACCGAGTCCTGACAGACCCCCGGAATGCCCATGATCCAACCCCCCCCGTTCCCTGTCCCCTGACCGCCCTCCTCAACCTCTGTCCCCTCCCTGCCCCTTATCCAACCCCCCCGGCCCTGGCCCCTTACCCCTGGCTCCCCCCTCACCCGGAGCCTCAGCGCGCCGCATCCAGGAGCGTCCCTGGACACGATACAGCATGGCTCCAGTGGGGCCTGAGCTCCTCCCCACTCAGAGCCGCATGGTAAGGGGGCGGGGCTGCGAGCTCCAGCGGGGCCTGAGCTCCTGCCGCTCACAGCCCCCCCCCTTACCACGCAGCACTGAGCAGGGAGGAGCTCAGGCCCTGCCGGAGCCAGGGACGCTCCTGGATGAGCTGAGGCTCCGGGAGAGGGGCGGAGGTGGGGTCGGGACAGGGCTGGGGAGGGAGCCTCAGCCATTCTCATGGGGGCCCCTGCGGAGCCCGGGGCCTGGGGCAAATTGCCCCCCCCCCCGTGCAGCCTTGTGCCTATGTCTCTCTTGGCATTCCGCCTGGGCAGCCTGTCTGTGCCTGAATCCCAACCTAGCCTCAGCCCTACAGACACCTGACCCGGGCTTATCTGCTCACACAAGCAGCCCTCTGAGGTGAATGGAACTGCTCACATACGTGAGTCTTCACAGGGGCAGGGCCTATAACCTTAATGGCATGTTTGCCACTTTCTCAGTTGCACCTCCGCTGAAATCCTCATCCAAGACTTCTCCTCCTCCTCCTCCTCCTCCTCCATCAGCCCTTTGCACTCGCCTCCCTAGTCTGTTTGCTTATCGAGCATTGGCTCCTCTCTGTGCTTTCGCATAATTCTGCCAGCGGGGTCAGAGTCAGCTCGCATGCTGTTTTGAAGACTGAGTGTCAAAATTTTCAACAAAAAATTATCAAAATTTTTTGTTTCAAATTGGTCAAAGCACCTACCATGAGAACTATTTTATTATATTATATATTCATCTTCATGATCAAGCCAAATGAAAGCACTTCAGCCTTATCTAGATGAAATGATTCAATACAATTGTTTCAATATTTTTGAAACAAATTTTTTCAGAAATTGTATTTCACAGGAAGTTTGGAAATTGCTACATTTTATTTCAATTTAGGACAAAAGGAAAAGTTGAAAGGTGGGAACTTCCTGTGGAAGGGAAATTCTCAGTGTCGACGGGCTCTCGTACACACCCCACAGGAAAGCTCTGCCCTGCGCGAGTGAGTGCTCAGCAAGGAACAGAGCCTGTGTTTGTCACAGGTGATTCAGAGCTGCGTGCGTCAACTCAGAGCCAGACCAAGACTCTCAGTGTGGTCCTGGGAAATGCAGGATTAGTGCTTCTAAGCTGCTTCTCAGACACTGACCTCATGTCCCCACCCAGTACTCCCTTGCTGCCAGGTGCTGAATTTCAGAGGTGCTCAGCACCCCCAACTCCAGTGGAGTCAATGGGAGCTGGGTCTGATCAGCAGCACAGGAAAGAGTCGCTTGCTTTTAGGTGCCTGAATATGGCTATTAGCACCTAGCTTGAGGGACCTACGTTTTAAAATGTTGCTGTAATCTCATTGTGCCTCAGTCGTTGTCATCGCTGCCCATGGGGATGGTGATACTCCTCTACTTGACAGTCCGTGCTGAGGATTAGTTCATAATTACAATTATATTATTATTAATAATTTGTATTGCAGTGGCACCAGAGGCCCGAGCTGAGGTCAGGAACCCATTGTGCATGCGTACGCACACCCCCCCCCCAGAGTAAGAGAGAGTCCCTGCCCAAAAGACGGTGCAGCCATGTAACAAGAGCCTTCTACAGTTTATGAGAAATCCTGTCCTGGCTGGGGAGTGCCTATTGGCCATAGGTCTCCAACCGACCCAGTTTTGTGAGCCTGGGGGGATTGTGTGCTATGAAAACATCTCACACTATCAGAAATTTGAGCTATATGGGCCAGTGGTCTGTCCCCTGGGCAGAAATACGCCCACTTTCCTCCCTAGGGAGGTCCAGTGACTTCTGCACTTTAACATCCCTCCCCACAGCCTCCCACTCCCGTTGGCCAGGAGCCTTCCACATGGAACCGTATGTTCCACTTTCATAAAGGCTGAGCTCCCGGGTGTGCGGCCTTGGCAAAGCCAGGAGTTTGTTTATACAAGGACTGTTTGGGTCGCCTAACGGCCACTTGGGGACAGACAATTTCAAAGGGCTGGGCCGGGCTAGATGACGAGGCTAGCAAGATGAGCTGAAGGCTGGCGACCCCTAGAGTCTGTCTGTGAAATATCCCCCTCTGATGAGAGCACAGGCTGACACAGCCATTCCCTGGGCTTGTTGTAGGTCCTACTGCTGGTTATAGTGACTGGCAAGCTCCGAGCCTTCATAGATTCATAGACTGGAAGGGACCTTGAGAGGTCATCGAGTCCAGCCCCCTGCCTTCACTAGCAGGACCAAGTACTAATTTTGCCCCAGATCCCTAAGTGGCCCCCTCAAGGATTGAACTCACAACCCTGGGTTTAGCAGGCCAATGTTTAAACCACTGAGCTATCCCTCCCCCCTAACAATGCACAGAGAATGTTAGAACAGCTGATGCCTTTTGGACTGGGACAGCCACACAGGCTGCCCATCATCTTCCCCAGCCCTACTTAACTGCACACCAGGCCCCTCTTTCAAAGCAACCCCAGACCCTGAGAGAGGCCAGAAGCAGAGACCCCTTGCCTCTGTTGGCCCCTCCTTTGCAGGGAAGAGAGCATCAGTAACCGTCTCTGGTGAAATCAGCTAGCACTTGGGGAGACGTCTGTCACAGTCACTCAGCTGGGATCCCCAGGGAGGAGTGTCGCTATGGACTCAACCCTGCCCCACTGATATTATGGGAGCATTGCCGGTGACTTCAGTGGCTGGGTGGAGGGGGCAGCAGCTGGAGAAGAGGTTCAGACTGGGAGTCTTGGACCAGATCCAAACCTGTGACCTGCAAGTAAAATGGTTGGGGCCTCGATAGTCACAGTCGCTGTTTCTAGTGCTGTGATGACTGGTGTGAGAGTAGCCTCCCCTGCTGGGGGCTATCCAAACATGAATTGACAGACAATCCCTGCTCTGAAATGCTGACAAGACAAATAGCCCTGTGCAGGAAGGACTATTATTCCTACTGACAACAGGGGAATTACATAGGGCTGGACAAGGTTTTTCCAACTAAACTGGATTTTTTTTGATAAAATGAAATTTTCTGTGAAAAGTGTCTGCTTTCACTGGAAACTTCAGTTTTGCATCAAAACTCTGCATGTGCGAAAACAGCAACATTTTGATTTGGAAATGCTATCACAGCGCCTTATAGAAGTTATAGTCAGAGTGCCTTGTCCCCATTCTTCTTTATGGGTTCAGCTCCAGTCAGACTACATCTCCCAGAATGCCCCATGGCCAGGAAATCACATGCACCACCTCTAGGGTGACCATATTTTCTCAAAGGGAAAACGGGACATCACACAGGGCCGGCCCAAGGCCCCCTGCACGAGCATGCTCCCCCCCTCACAGCCCTCCCTGCCTCCTGCCCGCGGGGCTGGCCCAATGTCCCCTTTCTCCCGCATGCAGGGGACTGGCCTGAGCCACTCCTGCTGCCCACCCTGGGCCGGCCCAAGGACCCCCTCTACCTCTGCAGGTGGGGCTGGCCCAAGACTCCCTGCTGCCTTCCCATGCAGGGCTGGCCAAAAGCCTCCTTTCTCCCCCATGCGTGGGACTGGCCTGATCCCCCCTTGCCACCCACCCATGGCCAGCCCTAGGTCCCCCTCTACCCCCCCGCAGTTGGGACCAGCCCAAGACCCCTGCCACCTGCCTGGGTGGGGCTGGCCACGCCCAACCCACTCTCCTGAGCCCTCCCTCCTCTACAGGACTGGTGTTGCCACTCGCCTCCCTCTCCCTGCTTGCACATTCCTCCACACCCTGCTAGGGGTTACACCTCACTTTTTTGGCAAAACCAGGCATTTGTCCCATTTGCTCTTGCTGACTGATGATCAGCTGGCAAGAGCAAACAGGACAAATGCCCAGTTTTGCCAAAAAAGTCAGGACTACCTGGACAGGGCTTAAAAAGGGGACTGCCCTAGCCGAAACAGGACATATGGTCACCCTAGCCACCTCCCCGTCCAAGATTTGCAAACTGAAATATTTCAGCATTTGGCCCAATTTTTTTGGTATTTGAATTTCACCTGAAAATCAAAATTTTTCATGGAAAATTTAAATAAAAACAATTTATTTTATTTTTCCCAAAATTTTCTGTGGATAAATGAAATCACTTTGACTAGTGCTAGACTTGAGGTGCAGAGAGATGAAGTAGCTTCCCCAAGGACACACAGAGCCAGGAGTTGCCTGCAGGCCTTTGAATCCTACTCAGACCACAAGATCATTCTTTCTTCCTGACGCAGATGCTTTGGAATTGCCTGGGGTGAACTATGCTAGTGAAACACATGAGTAGAACTTGTTGAAAAATTTCCAACCAAACGTTTTTCCATTGGAAAATGCCATTTTGCCAAATAGAAACTTTCTGTGGGAGCCTGTTGATTTGAGGAATTTTTGTTTAAAAAAAATGGAAAAAAAGCATTTTGGGGATTTTTTTTAAAGGTACATTCCAATTCAAAAGCAATCATTTTGGGCCGTTTTCTGACCCATGCTATGCAGGATGTCAGACTGAATGATCACAGTGGTACTTTCTGGCCTTAGGATTTAGGAATCTATTTTGATACGGTCTGGACATTCCATTTCAACCTTATCAGAATGTAACTTTTCTGTTTTTCATTTGAAACAATGTTTCATTCTGAAATTAATTTCATTTTATAGTGGAGTCTAAATTACATTTTAATATAAAATAAAGTAAAAATTGGAATCAAAATGATTAATCCAAAATGATTTTTTTTTTCAAAAAATGTTGTTTTGTGAGAAATTTCAATTTTTTTTGTTTTTCTTCCAATCTGGAATGGACACAAATTTTGAAATGTCGGGATTTTCCCCAGAACAGAAAGTGCAAGTTTTGACCAGCAGTGGCATGCCATCTGTATATGCAAGGCATATACTGCATACCCCAGCACCGGCTATGCCAGTGGTACGATTCTGTCTAGCCCCAAACATGCACAGAGGATGCCATTTTGTAGAATAAAATGGAACTCTACACAGCGTGACCGCACACGTGCTGTATGCATGAGGTCATGATGCATGTAGGATACAATTTTGCATGCAAGTCTCTTTCTGTTGGTTTAATCTCATGCACAGGATCTAAGAATAGCTTTGATCTCTTCTATTTAAAAATAAGATGACAGTGAATTGTCCAGCTAAGAGCTACTAGGAAAGTGACATGGTGCCATGTGTGATCTGTATCGGACTGTCTGGGAGGTCTGGGATGGGCAGTGATCATGTCCCCTATAGATTCTGTCCTTTTGTGGGAAGGAATGGCTGCCTTGTGTGGGGGGAAATCAAATCCCTGCTTGCTTTGGTTTTTTTCTTCCTGATAACTTTCCGCAGCTGCCAGGGTATGGATGTCTTTGCATGGGTCATTGTGGAAATGGATCATTATCTGTGTCTTGGTTCTCAGAACTGGAGGAGGATTGGGGGCCTATCAGAGTAGCAGTATCAGTGTAATTTGCCAAAGGGAAATCTTCTGATCTCAGCCACATTTCCTGATAAATGGTTGGCACTGAGACCACTTAAGGGAGAATTTCACCCTTGTGAATATGCATTCAGTCTTTCATTGGCTGCTCCTTCTACCAAGCCATTAGCTCAGCATTCCAGGAAGCAGGAGCTATGGAAAGCATGAGGATTTTGTAGGGGAGAAAATTATCATTAAAAGCCACCTTGAACAAAGTTCAGATCCAGTTTGAGGGATCCACAGAGTATCCACATGTTTGGAGCCCAACCCATCTATGAAAGCAATGAGTGCCTTGGAAAGGGATCACTAATGGACAGAAGGGCCATTCTCAGTCATACAGAGCAAAAGGTTTACATTGTGGGAACCAAGGGTGAAATCCTGGCCTCACTGCTGTCAACGGGAGTTTTACCTGTGATTTCAGCAGAACCATTTCTATTTAAAGAGATGTCTGGAGAACTACTCCTCTCCCATTTGTGAACTTGCCGCCACCCCATTCGCTATCATATCTCCATAGCAATGACAGCAATTGAAGACATGGAAAAGTCACATTAGGGAGAGGTAGACTATAGTTGGCTGGGGAATTTTTTCCCCTTGATTTTGGAAACAATAGCAAGGTGACATGGTATTTGTCACAGTTCCAGGGTAACTGCCCCTGGATTCCACTTCCATGGTCCCACAACGTCACTCACTTAAGGTTTCCGGCTCCCAGCTGTCCCCTCTCGTGGTGGAGACCTATGTCTCTCTCCCTCTTGACTGGGGTTTTAAAATCGCACCGCTTCCTGCCCTACGCTGTAATATCCCCCGCAAGCCAGTCTGCCTAATGGTCAGACTGAGGCCTATGACCAGTGTCTCTCCAGCAGTTACCAGTTACCACCCAGCTCCTGCTGAGCAAGCACATTTATTCTTAAGGTAAAAGCCTTACAGAGAAAACATAAAAACAATACAAGTTCCTATACACATGCTAAAAGTTTACCAGGAGTCACCCACCAGTCTGATGGGGCCCTAATAGGCCAAAGTCTTTCCAACCTTTCCACAAGGGTTGGGGCACTTAGACAGCAGCTCCTGTCCATTTGCTGGATCAGAAAAAAAGCCCCTGAATCAGTTTAAATGCAGCCTTTTTATGTCACAAGCCCTTTCTTTGTCAGTTGGTCTCCGGAAAACCTAGTCTTAATAGATATATGCAAAGCTCCCCAGTGGGTGGTACCTGTCTGGATGGGTTTAAAGCCGAAGTGATTCACTTTAATCACTCCCCAATGTTTTTGGCTCCTGGAGGGGCTGTGGTAACCCTCCTCGCTGAAGTTTTATACAATCCCTGGCCTACTGTAATCCGTCATCTTAATACAATATGGTCCCCAAAGATATTGCATATGCTTGCAAGCAATATTTATCACAGTCTCATTTTTCCTTGTGCCATAGCTGAGGAAGTTTTGGAAAATGACAGAGTAGAAAAAGGGGAGGAAAACCCCCACACCCAGCACTAGGCATGGCCCATTTCCCTGCATTCAGGAGGAAAAGAGGGAGAAAGGTAAAAATAAAAATCTGAAATTTCATACATTTGAAAATTTAAACAAATATTTTAATTTCATTTTGAGATTTCCCTTCCAAAAATTGAAAAGGTGTTGTCAAAATGATCTTTTCTCATGAAAAAAAATGTTTTTTGGCAGGAAATGTTTCCATTTGAAAAATTTTGAATAACTCAGTGTCTAGAAGGATCCTGTGCAGCCACTCAGCTCATTCTCGTGATAGACTGAGAAACAGGGTGCACCTTTGGGCTCCCCGGGAGCAGCGCTGATCAAAATATTTTACCCAATGTTTTTCCATTGGAAAATGCACTTTCATAAAATTCAAAATGTGTCACAGGAAAGGGGCTGATTTCAATACAATTTTTGACAGAAAAGTCTTGTAATGAATCCTTTCACATTTCTCATTTCATTTCAATGTCCAAATATTTCATATCAACTTTGTCATTTAGACTTTTGTATTACATTATAACCTTAATTTATTATTATATTACATATACTATTGTATAATATATATCATATTTAATATTTTATATTGTAACAATTCAGCACTATCAAAATGAAATCTTTGGTTTTCTAAGTGCAATTTTTTGGATTCTCCATCCCATGGTAAATTTCAAAAGTTACTTTGGTTCCAATTCAGGAACAAAACAGATTTTGAAATGTCAGAATTTCCTGCAAGATTCCTGACAGCTCTGCCTGGGAACTGCCTCCGGGGTCTCAATGAGCTCCCCGGTTGATTGCTATTTCTCATTTGTACGGCTACTTTGATGTGTAGGGTCTAATTCATTAACCACATATGCAAATTGGTGTAAGGAAAAGTTTATACTTGGTTTATGCAGCATAACATATATAAACAATTAAATCTTTCAGTGCACATGTTCTGATAACCCAATACTAACACTCACTTTTCACCTTTGCTCACCAAGATGAGATTGTCCTCGCTGTCTAAATGACAACCTGTCTGCCTCAAAAATGTGGCTAGGAAATTCCAGTGCGTGTAGACGGGAGGGTTACGTCCCTGCATCCAAGGTTGCACACATCTGAAACGTCATTTCCCAGGCAATGCTCAGCATGATGTGGGACTCCTGGCCACATGGAATACCAATTTGCAAATCAAAATGTGGGCAAAATTCTTATGAGGTTTTGGCCAGAGGCATCCCACTGTGCAGCCCTGGCGAGTCTTGGTCCGAGCACTGTGTCCACGTATCACCAATAGACTGGAGGGAACTCAGAGAAGGGAAACAAAAATGGCACATGGTTGGAGTGATTTAGGGCTGATCTATGAGGAAGAGATAAATGTGTAATTCAGCTAAAGGACAGCAAACGGAGCTGCAGGTAGGTGCAGGGTGTAAGCACCATGAAGGTAGAGGAGCTGCTTGGGCTGTTACAGTTAGGAGCCATAGGAGGAAGCTCAGCAAAGGAAAAGGTAGGCTGGATATTGGGGAAATCCTGTTTTCCTGGCTGTACTACCTATGAGCATGTGGAGCCATGTCCCAGGGGACACAGCAGAAGCCCTGTGGTGGGAGAAATGTAAAATTGGATGGGACGGAGTATTGGGCACATGCTGTAGACTGAGGCTAGGACTGGGGCTGTGTCTGTGTGGACTTCCAGTAGGCTTGGAAGGTAAACGTCTGCTGAGCAGGAATCAATTGGTACATCACTTGAGCAGATAAAAGAGGAGCGAGGCCTTTCAGTTCAGGAGTGTTTAGTTGCAATAGGCCCAGTTCCCCACTGATGTAGCACCAGGGAGGAATATCGTGGAGTGTAATTCCAAAAGGCTTTGATATATGCTGAAATATGTAGCTGCGGAACCTTGCTGCTCACAGAGCTGTGCAGCACTGAAATATTGGGGGCATTGCTGCTAGCTGACATAGTTTAAACCCAGGTCTTGATTTATTAACTTCCAGGCAGCCCCAGAGGCACGCGCTGTGACACAGCATAAACAGTCAGCATTAGTGGATGCACTTTGTGTCTCTTGCTCTGCTGAGGGTCTCACATTACTGACCCCGAGGGCCGGCTCTACCAGGGGCCTGCCCCCATCCGTGACTCCTGTTCCTGCATCTCCAGGGAGAGCAGATGGCTCTCCCACTTCCTTGTTCTCCTGGTTGTGTGTGGGCTGCTCTGTGCGGGAGCCTCTCTGCAGCGCTCAGCCAGCCGTCCCAGCCGTGATTTACAACGTTTTACCCAACTGCACTAACCTTCATGCTTCCCTTTAAAACAATAACAATAAACATCCCCGGCTGGATGTGCTCAGCAGAGCTACCAAACCACAGGCTTGTGTGGAGTGAAATCCACCCCGAGGCAGGGGGCTAGCACAGCGCCCCAGGGACTATGTAAGTCCCACTTCAGCCCTGGCAGTTTGCTGTGGAGCACAGGCCTGCGGACAGGGGTGGTTTCACCTCTTTGAGCTGTCAGCCATGCAACCAGCCAACCTCCATCCCTGCTGGTAACTCCCATCTCTGGGTTTGGCTGAAGAGTGAGAGGTTTAGAGGAGTCTGGGCTGGTATGCATACCCAGATCCCCAAACGTGGAGGGCAAATGTCACTCGCACGCCCTGCCTGTGGGAGTTGAGGGGGCCCTGGGCATACAATGGCTCTGACGGGCAGTAGGCTTTCTGCAAGGAGATGTGAGTACCAGCGGATTTCTCTTCAGGGCCTGGAGACTGAGCTGCTATCCTCCACTATGAAAACAAAGTGCTTCCTGCCCAAGTGTTACAGCGATGACCATAAAACGGGAGACACAGAGCTTGGCTCAACCAGCTGGTTTAGATTCAGCAGACTCAGATGCTCACTCACATCCCAGTACAGGGCTGGGATGGCTGCTCTCCTGGAGCCAGCACTGGGCTCTCTGTGTCACGCCTTTCCCTGGGAGGCACCCACTGCATCATGTGTGGGACCCCACTTCCCCCCGCCTATTGCACTAGGGGACCACAGCATGGGTGCCTGGCAGGGCTGGCCTGGCCTCCTTGTACATAGTCTCAGGCCCACCTTGGCTTGGCATGGAGTAAACAGCGGCACTCCAGTTACACCAGCACAGGTGCCACCATACAACACATGGGGCTTAATGGCTGGGGGGCAAAGAGGTGGCCCCAAGAGCACCCTGGGAAGAGGAGGTGCATATAGGCGCCTTGTTTTTAACCCTGAATCCTTCTGCTCGTTACATTTCTATGAACCAATATCTCACCCTGGTTTGTGCTGGAGTTCCCCTGACTCACTGCATTTCACACTGGTCACCGTCCCACACCTGGGGGGACATCTGACGTACTTACAGTTGGTGAAACTGGGTGGAGTAGCCTCATGAGCCAGCTGACATGGGGTGAACTGGGGCCTGTCAGTTGGAACAAGTGCCCGCAGAGACCAAGGGGGAGATCTCAGGTACAGCTCAGCCCGGTACCGTAGCAGCATCTTCCCAGCTAATCGCTCTGGCATTGTCCCTTAGTGACCCCCACCATGTTGCAAATCTAGAGCCATTGTCCTGTCTCCTGCTAGCCCTGCTATTAAACTAAACCAACACACACAGACAGCAAACGTAAGGCATGCACAAAAGGGAATGCCGGAGGTGTATTCCAAAAGTTCAACGATTGTGAAAACTTCAGGTGTCAATAAGATCGTAGCATTTCCTTTTGCATATGCCTTACATACACATCCCAGTAACCCATCGACCCTAAGAGCCAGGTCACATACGGTAGTCGTAAATTATTACCGACCTGCCCCTGTCCTTCACAGCTGGGTGCTGTGCCTAGGGTCCCTGCCGGCTGCCTCACTCCCCTGGAAACTAGCCCTCTTCTAGACCTTGCGAGTTAAAAATAGAGCCTTGCTTATGGAAAGTTCAGGATGGATAGGGACTCAGCAGGATGCCTCTTCTAGTCTATGGTGTTGTAAAGCAATTGCTGTGTTCCAGGAAGAATCCAGGCGAGCAGCAGGCAGAACAGACCCCAGCCCACAAGGAGTCCTCTGTAATCGAAAACAGATGGCTTTGGCTTAGCAAAGATGCATCTCTCTCTTTTCATCAATGGGAGAGCAGGGCAGCGACCAGCTTATAGTGTGCCAGCTCCTGAGACGCCTTGCTGGTAGCCCCATGGGCTCAGATGCCGGGCAGGTACATCTCAGAAGGCAGGCTGCTTGCCTCCTGCCAGAAGCCTGGCTCTAGGCACAATAAAGGGTCCCTTCTGGATAATCCACACTCCATTTCTGCAATGGTTATAAATATAGGAGGAATTGGGAATGCTGCAGTACCTGATCAGGAAGTGCATGCATGGGACCCAAATGCTGGGGTATAGTGCCCTGGTGGGGTGCGTGTGTGCATGGGGCCCTAGTTCTGGGATGCAGTGCTGTAGTGTCCTCTGTGATCTGCATCCTGTCTGCATCTTTATGTTCTTACGTCCCTGAGGCTAAGCCCTAACGTAAAACACAGGGCCAGTGACAGTGCTGCTGGGTTGAAAGGCCTAGGAAACTCATTTGCAGATGATCAAAGGTTCTGTGAATGGAGCCCTTGGTCTGGAACAGTTTTCACCAGTGCACGTTAATTATCTGTGGGCCAAGAGACAATGACCCCAGCCTGGTGGAGGGCAAAGGTGGCACCAACATTTCTCAGAGTCACCTGTAAATACTCTGTCCTGGTGCATGTGACCCTGTGTCCTCTGCGCTGGTCCCAGTGACTACACAGGTCAGCATTTCTGGCAGCAAAAGGAGCTCTCTTAGCCCAGGTTTTGGTGCCAAAGGGCCCAGCATAATCGCTGCTGGGAGCCGTTTTGTCTGCGTTTGCCCATCTCTGATGCATGAAAGGGCAGGCTATAGATGCGGCAGGTGCGGGGTTAACATAGCCTCAAGTGTGCTGTGGGCGGGCGCTTGAGCCACTAACAAAGGATAGAAATGAATGGAAAAAGTGAAGTGTTTTTTCCCTAAAGCAAACAGCTCGCTGAGAGGAGAAGCTGGAGCACGCCTTGCCGGCTATTAATACATTCCTCGCTCCCTTCAAACTAAACAGCTGCTCTCAGCTCCAAGTTCATAAAAACAGCCTCAAATCCAGGAGAGCACGGGGCAGTTCTGCATGCCAGCCAGTAAAGCCGCCTGCTGGAGGAGAGGCTGTGCTGGGCCCAGGCTGGCCGCGGGAAGGGGCTGGCAACCCCAAAGGCACTGCCCTTAGCAAGTGGGCTGTGCTCCCCCCCCACAGGTGTCCTGGTTGGGCGGAAGGGGTGCTGTCAAAGCAAGAGGTCTCTGCTCTTTGGATAAGCCCCCAAATAGCTGCTCTTCCCCAGCCCTCTCCCACCCCTCCATGCTTCAGGGCTGAGGGGAAGGATGGGTTGGATGTGGTGTCAGCAGCTGCTCTGAGAGCCCGGGGAGTCAGACCCAATCACTGGTGCTGGGACTGAGAAATCAGGGCAGGCAGAGGCTGCTTGGCTTATAGACCTTGCACCTTGGTGCTGCTGGGTGCATGCTGGTCTGCCCAAAAGGAAGGGAGGCTCAAATCCAGCCTCACCTGGCCCTGGGCACCCCTTGCTCCTGTAATAACCCGGGCTCTCGCTGGGGTAGTGAAAGGCTCCCCTTACATCCCCACTCCTGGCCACTGACTGTCTGTTCCTGGGGGGTGGCGGGTTGGGCTTAGGCACCCAGCGGGCTGGGGAAGCCAGGAGACAGTGGTGCCTTCTCACTCTGCACCACAACTAGGGGGATTTCTCTGTCCCTTGCCCGGGTAACAAGTGCAGAGTGCAACAGCTGCTTGCCAGATCCACACAGCTGTGCAAACCATCTGCAGAGCATGCTGCATACCAGCTGCAGCTGAGTGGAGGGGAAGCCATTAGCACAGTCAGAAATCAAGGGAAACAGCAGCACCCCTTTGCCCTGCCCACCCCGACAGGGCCAGTAAGTACACTGCAAAGCAGCAGCACAAAGTGGAGAAGGGGACAGCATGGCCCCTGCTCAATGACACACACTCAGCTGACGCATGGGTAGGCAGCAAGGATGTGATAGCACGCTGCCCACCTGTCCTCAGAGCACGCATTGAGCTGCACGCTGACTTCCCAACAGCCACCACTGTAGCCAGGGTCCTGTTGCTGCTGGACATGGCTCAGCGCTCCTGTCTGGAACCGCTAGAGGGATCTGCAATGGAGCCTGCAAGGACCGAGCTGTGCCCTTCCTGCCTTCTGGTGTGGGCTAATGGAGGCTTCAATAGCAGAGGTTGGTTTTTAACTCTGCTTATTTTTACCTTAGGCTTGATCCACGCAGTGCTTGTCCTCACATCGCTACTTCGGGGCCAGGGCTGAGTTTACAGCAGCCTAGCTAAAGCAGCACAAGCTCTGTGGTGGAGGCAGCTGTACGGAGAGAAAGGTGCTTAGACTGATCTGGCTTATTCCCACTCATTCATTGGGGTAAGCGATGGCAGGAGAGCTACACAGTGTGTACCTCAGCCCTTAGATACCTCAGGGATGTCCCCTCTTCTCCGGCTCTGCTGGAGGCGCCCTCGCAGGTCTCCAGGGAGCTGTTGGGGATCTGTCAGGTTCAGCGAAGGGGCACAGTATTGGATCTTTGACAGACACCTTTTTCCAAAATGATATTAGACAGTGAAGTAAAGTACAGTAGGTGTTAATAATGAGCAACCAAAAGCAGAGCGTTAGCATCTGTTTCTGAATCTCTTCCCCTGTCAGTCAGGCAGCGTCCAGTGTCCTGCTCTGAGGATGGTCTCATTTCCCTGGAGCTCTGCCCACCACAGTAGCTTCCAGGGCAGACAAGCCCTGAGTTTCTAATGAAAAACACAAGCTGAAAAAGGCATCACCTTCAGAAAAAGCACAAACAAGCCACTTTCTAGGCCTGCTTTCTCCGTCACAGAGCACCAGAAAAGGGCACAAGTCCTGTTTATTTCCTTGGCTGGTCTGGGGCAGAGGGTCACTCGGGCCTGAAGTAAGGCATGGTTTCCAGGTGGAGTTTACAGGTGTCTCCTGGTAACCTTAAAAACAACAAGGAGTCCAGTGGCACCTTAAAGACTAACAGATTTATTTGGGCTTAAGCTTTCCTGGGTAAAAAACCTCACTTCTTATGCCCAAATAAATGTGTTAGTCTTTAAGGTGCCACCTGACTCCTTGTTGTTTTTATGGATACAGACTAACACAGCTACCCCCTGATACCTGCTAACCTTGTCCCCTTTCCTTGAGGCACTGCCACAGGGCCAGCTGCCCTTACATTAGACATGGCTAATGCCCAGCATGGCAGTCATGATCTGGCAGGCCCATGTGTCCAGCACCCCCCTCTAGAGCTCAGAGGCCCTCCATGGCATCTCAACCTGGGCACCCGCAATCAGCAGCCATGTTGGAAAATGTAGACCCTGCCCTTTTACATACTGATCTGAACTGATCTAAAAGGCCAGATTGTGATCTTTGTGCCACGCATAGACGACTGGTGCCGCCTGATATGGGGGGGCACAATGTAAAGGGGGGGACACATGACCACCCCATGTGTCGCCTCTGGGAGGAACTTCCAGCCCCACCTCCCTGGGCCATGGCAGCCAATCCTGCCAGTTTCTGGGGGGCTGGGGCCACAGGAACGGGGATCACGTGCCTCTGGGCCTGGCAGGGGCTGGCCTCAACCCAGAGAGACTCACAGCACCAGTGTATCACCGGATCTTGCGGACACCTCAGGAGGGGAGGCACAGGTCTTGAGCAATGCCTCTACCTCTGGCTGAGCAGAGGTCAGGGAACCTGCTCCTGGAGTCTTCCCCAGCGACTCACTGCCCATGTTCTCCCCACCCCACCAGAGTTACCTGTGTGTGGGGGAACTCTGTTCTTCTCCTGCTGCCGCCTCCCCCTTAACCCCCGGCACATTTCCAGCTCACTCAGCCGCTCTCCCTGGCAGCCTGGCCAAGGTGGGGAGTGGAGAGGACGGGATGGAGCAGCTTTTCATGCCAGCTGAGGGTGACTGCTCCAGGTCGCTGCCTCTGTGCGGTGTGGCGGCTGTCTGAGAGAGAGCCTGGCTGGGAAGGCAGTGGTGGCCTGCCCCCTCTGCTTCGCACCAGGACCCGGCTGCCCGGCACATGGGCCGAGCGAGCCGGAAACATGCCGGGGGCGGGGGTGCTCTGGCCACCGGGGTCAGTCCTAATGGTGTCGGTGACTGAGCTCTGCTAGAGGAACCGGGCTCTTTTCTCTGCGAATCTTTGGACATGTCTTTGATCAACCTACCTGGTGCAGACAGGAAATGCTGCCTCTGGATTCTCTGTGGATCCGTACATCACCTGGTACTATGCAGCACTGACCCACACTCACAGCTACAGCAGTAAAAAGAGGAAATAATACACCTGGTGGTTTTTCTGATGGAATTTGGCCATTTTAGAAAACAGATTTTCCTGAAAACTTGTTGATTTTCTCAAAGTTTTCCACTTTTTGATGAAACCTTTTTTGTTTATTTGTTGGTTTTGATTGTTAGTCAGTTTTCATTTACCATTTTCAGGACAAAATTCTGCAGAAAACTCATGAAAGAAAATAAGTGGGATGAAACCTTTGGAAAATTTCCAAATTTTTGTGAGTTAAAAAAATGCAAGCAATTTAAATAATAAGAAGAATTGTGCTTGAAGAGGAAATATTAGCAATCCAGATCTCAGCATGAGTTCTGAAGCACTCTGTGTTTGCAATGTCTGTGTATAGACAAAGGTTGATGTGGTGAGCTGTAGTCTGCCCCATAGCCCATCTGAATATATTTATGTGCCTAATTTCAGCTGTAAATCCGCTCTGCTGACAGATAGGAGCCAACTCAGAGGCAGGTAGGATTTGCTTCATTGCTGAAACCCGTTCACTGTAAAATTTCTTTTTCATTAACTATGTGTCTAGGTTCAGTGCCAAAATCTAATTAATTTTGTGAGCCAGCAGAGATTGACTGTGTTCAGTTTGGGTGAGTTTATTAGAAATACAGTTTGTGATACACAATTTGCACTAGCATCCTGTAAATAAGTATTTGGCTTCTCGGAAATAATGACTCATGGTTTGGATGTGTAGAAATCTACCAACAACATAACCTCTCAATCCTTTAATGCCAGACAGATCAGTGTGAGCATGGACTTCATGCTGCCCAGCTGAATGGCACAGCAAGCCATATATATAGCAGCACTTTATACTCAGTCCTTTTGCACTGTGTGGGAAAGACAAAAAAAGGGTAGGACATGTCACTGAGGTCACTCTGCTCCCAGAGCCACGTTCTATCAATTCATCTGTGATCAGCCCCTTCCTCTGCCTCCCAGAGGATTTATGCTCTATGTGTGGTGAGAGGACCTGCATGTATTAGAGAGAGGGGCTGTAAAGAGAATTCCTTGGGCTCTCGATTACTTTGCAAAGTGACTGTAACAACAGCCTGCAGGGCCCATGTTTATCACTTCTCAAATGGAAGTCAAAGGATGGTTTTTCAAATTGCCTCCATGGCAAACTCTGTGGAGTTTGTTCTGGCTCATGCAGCGTCACCAGCAATAAATGAGAGATGTCAGCTGGCCAGGCAGCCCAGCTCCTAGGGCAGAACAAGGGCATGAGGCGTCCGAACTACAACTCCCGTGACTCAAAATGCAATGTTTCGCCATTCCTGAGCTGGAATTTTCCAGAACGGTCGTTCTGTAAAAAAAATTCAACGTTGATTTTTCAGCCCAATTTGGGACAACAGAAGCATCAAAATTCTGGACCCCTGGTGGGATGCAATCACTCACGTGCAATACAGTGCATTATGGCCTGCTCTCAGCTCCTGTCAGTGACTGATCCATAACAGCCATGCGAGCGTCCAGTGCAGCAGCCCAAGAGCCCAGGATAATGAGTCAGGATTGCTGGCAGCTGGACACAGGACTGCGGACCATGTGCTGGATACTAGGAGATGGAGAAGATTTCAGGCCTGCACTCTGCAGCCTGCGTTCCCACCATGACTGTTTTGAAAACCTTCTGCAGAATCACTCCATTTTTCCTTTTGTCAGCATGGGTTGAGTTCTGCTTTCCCCTCCTTCCCCCATGACCCCACTGAGCAGAGGGGTCACCAGGCAGAGCAGGATTTCAGCATCGCCAGCCCCACGCTGTCACAAACTATGCGTCCATCATTTGTGTTGCTGGCCAGGAACTGGGTGCTCCTGATTTCCTGGGTGCCCATCATGAGACACCTGTGGGCTGACTTTCAGCAGTGCTCAGCGCCGCTGACGGGAAGGCGAGGCGCTGGACAGCTGCGAGTTCTTGTCCTGTCCTTGCCACTGGCTTGCTAAGCGATGGTCTGCTCAGAATCCCTGATGGATTTGATGCCTCGATGGGAGCTGCCAGGTGCTGAGCTCATTGAAAATCTAACCCGTTTGTCTTCCCCACTCAGTTCCCTGCTTGGAAAGCAAGGTTGACAATACTCCCCCCTCCTCAGAAAGAATTCAGAATTCAGTGCTGTCTGTAAGCTCTTGGGCCCCCGGTGCTGAGCATCATGGAAACGAGCCAGCGAGGAGATGGAGTCTCCTGTATTCAGGGCAGGGTTTGGAGGATGGCAGTAGATGACAGAGGGGCCATTGAATGGAAATAGGGAACTCCTGCCCCATTCCCTGAGCGCCGTCCACCCTGTGCAGTGAATGAGGCAGAAACAATAGTCTGTGCTCATGGAATTGCTGACTGTCTCAGAATGCATAAGCCACAGGGACTGGGCTCAGGTCTCACGGGCAGCCCAAATACTGGGATTTCCTATTTTCCGAATGCAAGACTTTGCAACCTGAATATTGTTTTTTTTTTTTTTTTAACATCGTCCTTTTGTGTGTGGACTTACTTACATTTTTACAAAAGCAAACTGAAAAATTCCATCTTGTGGGGACCACATGGACCCCCTGTGGGCCATCTGCAGTGGCAGGACATTTAGTACCATGCACAGGCCTTTGCGTGCATTATAGCTCAGCCAAGTCTGAGAGGATTGGCATGGAGCATTGGTCCAGGGCTGCAGTTCCTGGGCAACACAAAGATAGAACCCATAATCAGAATGATGCCAGCAACAGACCCCTCCTTGCCCCCAACTACACTGCCAAATGGCAGGTCTTCTGTGAACTACCGAGGCACCAGAGCTTCCCAAACAAGGTACTGAGCGGGCGGGAGATGGCTGAAAGAGAGACCAGGGGAACCTGCAATCTGCGTGTGTATGTTCATACACAAGCATATGTACATAAACACACACACTTGGACAAACACACATGTGCGCGCACACACACACACACATACACCCACTGGCCCCCCACTCCTTTGCTCCCCCTCCCCACCATGCTGTGCCAAGCAGAGGCCCGGCCTGTCCGCTCTGACTGAGAATGAAAACATTACAGTCACATTCCTGGCTAAAGGGCAGGGGGGGCTGAGGGGGAGGGTGTCCGTTCGGGCAGAGGCTGTTATTAACTCAGTAGCTCCACGCAGGTTACGGGGCAGGGCAGGAGAGGGGATTACGCCAACCAAACTGTTCTCAGTAATGAATACAGACGTTTCTCCAGTACATTCAGTTCACTGCCCTGCTTTTGCATGCCCTGCCCCCAGCACGGGGGCCATGACGTCAATCCAGGTTATTCTTAGACAAGAGAATTCCCAAGAAGATTATCAGCCTCTGACAACAACTGCCTTTAAGGCAAGCGTTTAGCTCATGAGCGTGAGGAGACACAGACCCCTTCCAACTGCTGTAGGGCTTCGTGCCTCTGGCATTCCCCATTCAGCAGCCAGTGGGTTTGTCAGAAACACACATGTGGCTCAGGGCTGGATTCTGCTCTCCCTCACAGCGGTGTAAATCATGAGTGACTGCACTGAAATCCATTCACCGCTGGTGTAGCTGAAGGGAGATTCAGGATATTAACCCCCGTCTGGACAAGGAGAAGCAGCTGTCTTCCATCCTAGGCTGCCCTGAGAGTCACAAAAGTCTCAAAATACCCATCACTGCAAGGGCAACTGGAGGGAAGTCTGCAAATCCTGAATTTCAATGAGCAAGAAGCTCATTTACAAAAAACTAGGGCAGAGTTGAGTGCTATGAACATCAGGTACCCTCTGAATAATTAACAGAAGCTATTGCACCACAGCATGTTCTGTGCTCACCCTCCGCCCCTCCAGCTGTTTGATCTTAGCAGACATCTGGAACAGAAATCCTTCACAATTGGCTTTTCCAAACCCCAGTGAGGGCTGGCTTCTGCTCTCTCATTCCTGCTCAATTGGATTTTCTAGGTATCAGATCCTACATTTGACTCTTCCATATCCCAAGGGCCTGCTGAGCCCCATGCAGGAGGCCTGGCTGAGAGGCAGGGCCAAGAGGAAACATGCTGTGCCTCTGAATCCTCCACGAATGGGGGAAAGACAGAAGGGTTATAACTGTTGAATGCATAACTGGGAAATGAGGCATCTTTCATTGGGCAAGTTCTTTTGGCTGCTCCGAGAGTTGGGCAAAAATCAGAATTTCAATATTTTGACATTTGTTTTTGTCCCAGATTGGGATAAAAAGTTGAAATATCAAGTTTTTTTGCAGAACAAAAAGTTCCCCCCCAAAATTAATTTAGAAATGTTAAAACATGTGACTCCCATGATAATCTGTGACAGTCAGAGAGGAGACAGCAGTGCATCATGGGAGATATAGTCCAGAAAAGGAGCCTGGCCTATAAGAGAAAATGGGGGCTTGAAGTTGTCAAAGTACAACTCCCATGAGGTACCGCAACACCAGGGGCAGATGAAATTTGATGTTGAACTGACCCAAAACAAAATGTTGATTTTCTTGATGGAAAATCAAAAAATTTCAACAAAATCTGAATTTTCCTGCTGAAAGTTTCAATTTTATGGAATTTGCTTCTTCTGGTGAAAAATCATTTTGATGGAAAATTCCCACCCAGCTCTAGTGGAAACACTCCCTGAAGGATGGGCCTGGAGGAGTCTTTGCCTTTATTGGGAGTTTCCCTGTGCCATGCTTCCTTCCCGTCTCTGCCACATGTCCTGGCACCACCTGCCCCCGCCAGTGCCCCAGCTGTCTGCTCTGCTGCTCTGTCCTTTCTCTCTGTTTTCCCCCAGAAGAAAGTGCTGCATGGGGTTTCATTGCCAAGTGTGAGGGGCTGTGCCCTTGTCCATCCAAATGTGAGCAAACTTTAGGCCAAGGTGGTTGGACCCCGTGTGGCTGCAGTAGGAGCTGCTTCCACTTGCAGGGCTGGCTGATGGGGAGTCAGGCCAAGCTCTGTGGGATGCCCGAGACAGTTCCATTGCATTTAAAATCCAGCTGGTGTTTTATTATTGGGATGCGTTTCTGCCTGTGCCTTCTGGGCCTGGCCAGGTAGACAGTGAAGCACCAGGAACCCTGTGCACCAGCTGTAGGCCTGACACAAAAGAGCCCACAAGAGGCTGGAAGGGACTGTCTGCCTGGCTGGCCTGAACCTGCCTCTGCAGAGTCCCCACCCCGACACCCGCTCTTATTGTTCTCTGTGCTAGACCTACTGGTTCACGAGAAGACAAGGTCTCTGCCCTTCTGTCTATATCAAACCGACAAAGTGGCCAGGAAATCTGAGGAGAGAGGTGAGCAGGAAGATCAAGCCAGGCTGAGGACAGCTCTGTCAGCATATTGCTCTGGGCCCCTTGGCATGCGGACTCTGTGAGAGCGATGCACAGACACACAGTAAGCACAAGCAAGGCAGACCCACTGGAGCTCACTACCCACTTGACCATGTGACAGCAGATCCCTGAAATGCTAATAAACCATCCAGCATGTGATACACTCCTCTGGCCTTCACATGACAGGTCCAGCTGGGTACGAATAGCAGCAGATGAGACAAGGGGCAGCAATCAATGGGCCTCTTTCACTTGGCCTGTGGGCAGCCCGTCACCTGTGCAGCCTTCGTGCATGAAGCAATGGCTGGGGAATTCGGAAGGTGGCATGAAAGGCTCCATAGGGGTTATTCTACTAGGGGGATTGGCAGGAAATCCTACAGTCTCTGTGTGGGTGACAGCTCCCATTGTGCAGAACAGAGCATGGACTCACAGCACTTGCCTGTGCAGCATTTAGAGCTGCTAAATCCATCTTTCTTTTCTCGCTGGCTGTGCATGGACTGCACAGCCATCGAGCATACACGTAGCATGGAGGCTGACTGGAAGTTCTGATTCCAACACGCAGTTTGTCCTTTTCATGCCCGATTAAGATGTGCACAACAGAGATGAGACCCAACATTTTTGTCTTCCATGTTATTAATTACTAGCAGCTTGGGAATCTGGCAGGGCAGCAAGAGGGCCAGCTCAGACTTTCCCTACAGGGCTTACTGTGATGCAATGCCGCTTGATTGATCAAAGTGGCCTTGAGGATTGATGTGCGGCACATTAGAAGTTCTGTGAGGTTCCAGACTTCAGGCTTTTGAGTCATGCCAGTGGTGCTCTGGAAATGTGCTAGGGGCCTGGAGACAAAACAGACTGCAGGTCATGGATTCCAGCGGATCGCACTGCAGGGGGAATAGCAAAGTAGTAGGCTTCAGTCTGACACCTCTATTGGGTCTGGGGCAGAGCAGATGTGCTGCAGGAAGATGGCCCTGGGAAGATGTGCATGCAGTATCATCTCTGCGGTAACAGGCTCAGAGATGAGGCTTTTCACACTAGTGATGTTTGGGGAAAGTGTCAGTGTTTCTGAGGGAGATTAGCAAACCAAGACACAGGGATCCAAGCAAATGTCTGATGCCATGGGGAGCGCTGATGGGCTCAGGGCAGGTATCCAATCATAGAATATCAGGGTTGGAAGGGTCCTCAGGAGGCCATCTAGTCCAACCCCCTGCTCAAAGCAGGGCTAATTCCCAGACAGACTTTTATCTCAGTTCCCTAAATGGCCCCCTCACGGATTGAACTCACAACCCTGGGTTTAGCAGGCCAATGCTCAAACCACTGAGCTATCCCTCCCCGAATAGCATGGGGCAGCCCTAATGGGCTCAGGGAAGATATTCAATGGCACAGGACAACGCTGACAGGCTCAGGGAAGGTGTCCAATAGCATGGGCTGTGCTTTCGGGCTCAGGGCAGGTTTCCAATAGCATGGGGCAGCGCTAACAAGGTCATTTAGTTTGTGCATCTTGTTCATACTGGAATGAAAAGAACAAGAGTGACCTTTTTTAAAGACTCTTTGTTATTGGGTATTGTATCACCTTCTGCTCTCCGGAAACATGCTCCCACCTGCTCCCTACACACACACGCACAACTGCCCAGACAAACACAAACACACATGAGCACTCACACACTACTGCCTAGGCTAACTCACTCACCCCCAACCCACTCCCACACACAATCATACATATTACTCATGTTCAAACTCACATGTGCATGCACACATACATAACTCCATGTGAAACATGCACAATAATGCATAAGGGAGGAAAGTAAATGTATTTTAAAGAGTGAAATGAAGATGAGAAGGTGGGTGAGGTAATAGTTTGTATTGGACCAACTTCTTCAGAACTCTGTGTAGCTCAAAAGCTTGTCTCTCTCACCAACAGAAGTTGGTCCAATAAACGAAGTTACCTCACCCACCTTGTCTTTCTAACATCCTAGGACCGACGCGGCTACAACATCACTGCCTGAAGGTGAGAATCCAGGGCCATGTGGGGGAGTAGAATGGATCCACTAGGACCTCCACAGAGCATCCTCACTTGTTGCACACTCAAGCTGTCCTTACAGTCATGGCCGCTGGGTTGCTGCCAGAAGCATTTAGGAGCCAGGTGACATTTGGCCTGCTCCTGTCCAGGCTTTGCAGTAAGGCCTGCTCCATGTTCAGGCCTCACTGTTTTGCAAGGGCCAGTCAAAGCAGGAGGTCTCTCCAGCATTATTTGTAATGTATTGTTTTATACAGCTCCATGCGTGCTGCTTTTCAATATCCTACGTAATGTTTAGTCACATTTAATAACAATAAACGTCTCCTTCATCGTCTCACCCTGGAAAATGGGACTGATTTGACTAAAAACATGGAATGTGAATAGTTCATGGTCTTCTCGCATTACAGGAGATTTATCACATCTCTTGCATAATTTAATCTGTACATCTGTGGGACACAAATGTTTTACATTTCTAACATTTATGGGCAGACATCGAAAACATCTGTGCAGACCCAAAGCACAAAAACATCTGGAAGATGTCTCTGCCTTTTTATGACACATGTATCATGATCTTTTGCCTGGAACAAGTGTGCTGCTAGTAGCTCCATAAGTTTGTTACCGGGCTTTCCATTGGGCTTTGACAGGCACAGGGAAAACCATGATAGGCTCTGATGTTTAACCCATCACTGACAGCAAAGTGGCAGGTTTCAGAGTAGCAGCCGTGTTAGTCAGCAAAGCGGCAGTTAAGGGAGCTTCCCACCCCATCCATGCTGAGAGAGCCGAGACTGGAACTTGAGCAAAACACAGTGTTTGCTGCTTGGACTGTGGAGTGTGTGATTTCCGAGGGAGCTGAGATTTTGTCATTTCTGCTGAGGACCCCAGCCCCTGGTGATGAAATGGCCAGTGTGAGTTTCCCAGCCTCCGGGGCATGGGCAGGCCGTCCTGGGGCTTTGAGGAGCTGGGATCCATTATGAGGGTCTGGGAGTTCAGCTCTTATCATTTAGCCATCAGTGTCTTTGCAGAAAACCACCCCAGCTTCCCAGTGCGCTGGCTCACAGGCCACCTGAGACTCGCTGCCCCTCCGGCCTGAGGCTGGGGGAATCGCTGCAAGCTCCGGCCTTGTCCTCCTGAAAATATTTTACTGGGAGAACTTCAATCAGTGTTTAAATGGATTCACTGACCCCACTGTGTAGATGTTCTGATGTCACACATACAGTGCCTTACTTGGGTTTAGCTTAATTTGATCAAGAACCAGTTTAAACTAAATTGAAACAAGCCTGGAATAAACCAAAATAAGTACATCCACACAGGAGTTTCCGCCAATCAATTAATCAATTTAAAATCATCCCTTAAAACAAAGCGGTGCAGCTTTTGCATCAGACCTCCTGCATATCCTGGTCTGCACTCAGGACCAGCATCAAAGCTACCCCACTTGCTGGATCTGAGGGTCTTTGATTCCCCATCTTGCTCCCTGACTGCATAGACCTGGGGTGTGGTGCAATCTAGGGCCAGTTCTAGGGGGGACATGAGTATTTTGAGGCCCCTAGATGTTGTTATTGAAAAAACAAACAACCTTCCAGGAGTCAAAGGAGTAGATTTTAAGAGATTAAAAAAGTAAGATTTGGGTATGGACTCAAGGTTTTGCTGTAATTTATAATTTATACAAAGGATGACGACTCTCTGATCTGCTGCTGCTCCGTCGCTTAACATTGGATAACTTTGTACATATTTTGGCCTTTCTGACAATAGTTTGGAGACCATTTAGGGGACAAATCTCCCCCTGCCAGTAGTGCTGGACCCACAAACAGCGGCCAGGTTCCAACTAGAGCTCAGGGAATAATGGGTCTTCGAGTTCAGGAGTCAAACGAAAATAAATAAATAATTGTTTTGGGGGCAAATAAAACGTTTTAATTTTGTTTGTTTTTTCCTTTTTTTCTTTTAAGATGAATGTAGCTACAGTTGGAAACAAAACATCATTTCAGTTTCTTCAGACTTTCCCCCCCATTTCCTTTTCAGCCAAAACTATTTACTGAATTTGATCCGAGCTATTGGCTGAAAAAGAGACGCACTGTTCATGGTCCATCTGGGATGAGCCACAGGAAAACGTGACTCTGAGGCTGTGTCTAGACTCAAGGGCCCAGCTAGGGCCCGTAGTGTAGCCACTTCCTACATTGACAGAAGAGGTTTTCCATCAATGTAGTTAATCCACCTCTCTGTGAGGTGGTAACTCAGTCGACAGAAGAACCCTTCCATCGACCCAGCTGCATCTACACTGGGGGTTAGGTTCATCTACACTAGGGGTTAGGTCGACCTAACTATGCCATTAAGAGCACAAAATTTGTCATAGCCCTGAGAGACATAGCTAGGTCAATCTAATTTGTAAGTGTAGACCAGGTCTGAGTAATTCCCTGAGGCAATGCAGCTCTTTTGAAAGAATACAGGGAAGACTCCTCCTCCATGGAGGACACTGGAGAGGAGTGTGCTCCTGGGCAGTAATGTTCTGTCCCATGGAGGTGGACGGAGTTTGTGACTGATGGAAATGGCCTCTCAGGTTTCCCCCACAATCCCAGGGACAGCGAAGAAGGGTTTGTCTTTCTGCAAATGGGGACTGCTTGGCTTTGGGCTGGCTTTGCAGAGGCATTTCTGCCACAGCTGAGGCTGCATCCTGGGAACTGGCTGGGGTTCAAATGGGTGGGCACAGGGCATGCGCCCATCCCAACAGCTCTGGACACCTGAGTTCCGGAGGGGCCTAGCCTGCCAAACAGGTTCTGAGCATCAGCAGGAGCTGAAAGCCCTGAGTTCCTCACAGCACTGGTGTCTCCACCCACCCTGGCTGCCAAGGGCCAGGGCAGAATGAAGAACAGGCACCTTCAGCTGCCCAAATCCTCCTGCACGCACCTCCTAGACCCGCCCCTTATCCCTTCCCTCTTACTCCCTTTGCCTCCATCCTGGGACAGGTCACTGGAATCCTGTTCCCCAAGCCATCAGGCCTGGTGACTAGCCAGGCAGGGGCAGGCAGTCCCTGGTGGCACACAGGCTGGTGCACTGGGCCCCATGGCCTTTCCTGGACCATATATCTCTTACCCTGGCAAGTGCTCTGCTGGAGGGTGTCTGGGCAGGTTGGCCAGCTGGCCCCTGTTCTGTGATCCTAGCAGCCATGGTGCTGGGAAGGTACCTCCCCTGTGTGGTTCCTGCATCCCCAGGACAGGCGTTGTGCTCCAGTGGAGCTCCCATGTCCTGATGTCTCCTTTCACAGGTCTCCCCCAGATGCTCACATTAGCTTCAACAGCACCCCAGGGACAGCCCCGGTCCTCCAGGCCTGACTCAGGTCACCCCACCAGCCAGCAGCTGCTGCCTGCCCCAGGAATGCAGGCAGTTTGGCACTGGTTTAAAAATCCACTTGAGTGAAACCAGCGCTGCCTGTATCAAAGACTGGGTCTGTAGGTAAGTCAATGGGAGCCTGACCTGGGGCGGTGCAGACACGCAGGGAGACAGGAGAGTGGGTCACTTCCTCCCACCAAAATGCACTGCAGCCTCTCTTAGTCTCAGCCCTGCATTTGGCCCCTGAAATGTTCAGGGGCTGAGACTTGGGCAGCAGTAGGAGCAGGGGCAGAGCTTTGGTGTCCATGCCCTGCACCATGGGCTGGGCTCAGGTCCAGCCAAGGTCATTGGTGTAACTTGTGGCACAAGGGGAGCTGAGTCAGAAATGTTTTATTTGCCCACTAACTTTCCTGATGACAGCAAACATTTCTTCTTTCTCCTCCACATTGTGGAGGTTTCACAGAAAACACACTTTGCTTCTCTTGGTTTTTGGCAATTGAAAAGTGTTTGTGTTCCAAGTTTTCAGTTTTTTGACAATCCCCCCTCAAAAAAAAAAAAAGTTCAACCAAAATGGACATTTGTCATGCAAAATTCCAGTTTGTTGAAACCGCCATTTTCTATCAAGAAAACATTTTGATGGGAAAAGTTTGCCCAGACCTAGGGGCCAGTGCAGTCCCCTGGCAGCCCCAGTGCCCACCAGTGCTTCTAGCCTGGACAAACAACCCATAACTCATACATTTGGGATGCGTTCGGAGACTTGCGACTGGGGTGTCTCCGTTGTTCTTGCTCTGAGCCGTTCCAGGAAGCCTCCCCCGGATTCTTGGCTCAGGCCTGGCTCGGTGATCTGGCATTGACCCCCTGAAAGGCACACGGAGACTCATTATCATCTGCTGACCCTACTCCTGTTTTCATTCCTCATGACAGGAATCTGCACAGTGTTTCATGCAAACAGAGGAAACACATTTATTGCCCTTTCTACAAAATTCTGATGTTACAAAGCCACGTTCAGAAAGCCAGAGCGACTCAGTGCCTCTGTCTCCATAGGCTGGGCTCAGAATAGTTTATGCTGTTTGGTTGGGAAAACATCTCTGAAATTTCCTACTGAGGAGACAGTTCTTTTCTATGAGCTGGACCTTCACGGAGAGGCTGTTGGACTAATATCAGGTCAGTCAAATTATTAGGTCATGAGAACAAGTTCTATGAGGAAAAGAGCTTGTCTGCTGTTATTTGCTTGTTCCGAAAACAGCCCTGGATACACCTCCATCTCCTGGCCACCGACATGCAGGCCCTGTCTAGACTGGAGGGCTGGCCACCTGCAGAAAACTCATTAGCTAACATGTTTTTGCACCATCTTTGTCTCCGCCAGGTGCCAAGAAGTGTTAATTAGCAGATATTAGCTAACACCGGTGCTAAATACACCTCAGCTTCCTAGTCTAGATCGGTTCAAGAGTACTGCAAATGCCCCGCTGTCGAACCCTGCCTGGGCACGGACTCATGCACACAGCAAAGGAAAGCTTACCACAGCCATGTGGCAGCCATGGGATTGCGGCCCAGGACAGGGTGTCCCATGGAGAGCGTAGTTCTGACAGGTAAACACTGGCTAGTTTGTTGTTAGGTGAGAACAGAAAACTGGGGGAAGAAAGCAAGTTTGATTTTAAAGTGCATGAGACAGCCAATAGGTTTAAGTCGAGTACCATGAGGCCCGCCGGCCATGCTACATGAGCAGAGCGTCTGTGGTGTGCGAGGTTGTGCGGCACACAGAGGCAGATGTTTCCTTGAGTCAGTCAAATAGAAGCATTCCCCTCACTAATAACCTTTCAGCACTTGGAGCCCATCTTTAATCCCGGCTTTGATCTGCTCCCTTCCAAGCATTGAGGACACACTCTAATTGCTGTGCAGAGTGGTTCAGCAGAGGTTCACCCCACAGCAAACGCCTCTGCGCACAGTTCTGTCTGCTTCATCAATAGCTGGCTAAGAAGTTCTTAGCTTAAAAGCTCTCCAGAGTTAGCTCAGGCTCTGTACACAAAGGAAATCGAGATTAATTTCTGTTCACATTGTCTATGGTCCCAAATATCCCGGCTGACACTGGGGAGTCCTTTAATTGCCATGGTATGAATGAGTAGAGATCTGCCTTTTTCATCTCTGCCCCCTTGAGCCATTCACCTGGGCAGATGTGCTGTACCTTTGCGACCGTGCTCTTTGATTATTTCATGTGGAAGGGTTACTGCATTGCTCATGTGATACAGCCAGGAGCCTTGGCTAAGGCATTGCATCAAAGTTTGTTTGGGTTTTACAGAGGTGAAGGGGTGAAGGATTTTTCAATGTAAGTCTTCTCAGGGTTGTAAATAACTGGTTCAGATATACTGGGCCTGATTCTGATCTCACATGGCTCTCACACTGGTGCAATGCCATTGACTTCAGCAGAGTTATCCTCACTGGTGCAAATGAGATCAGAATGCAGTCTAGAGAGTCAGCACAGGCTTGCTATAAAAGAGCAAAATACTCTCCACCAGCAGGGTGCGCTGGAGCACAGGTGAGTTGCTGGGGCTCCACATCCTATGCTGTATGGTTCTGGCACTGGCCTTGGGACCTGCCTCAATGATTTGCACTCAGAAGCAGATCTAACAGGAAAACAGTATTATTTTAATCAAATTACTGCTCCAGGCAATGCTGCTTAGAGTGCCCTGAAGGATAATGCATTATGATGGAGGCGCTTTACTGCCGTAAGTGCAGTGAACTATTAAATCATGTCAGGAAACCCATTCTGAACAGCTTCAAACATAGGTGCCAGTCGTGAGAGTTTCTTAATTTCCACACTATCATAGCAGAGCAATTGACATTTGCATCCTTGCAAAATATCAAGGAATATAGTTTCAATATGCTGCACATAAGGCCAAGTCAAAATGGTCAGTCCTGCTAAAAAGAATCAATCACTTGCTCTACTGCTGCACCAACCTGGTTCTTTGACAGCAATCTGCAGCCTAGGATGATGCTGGGCTGACAGATTTTTGCTTTCTGCCGCACAGCTGACTTTTCCGGCCAGTGACAGTAAAAGTCGTTAGTCAGGTGGCAAGCAGTTTGAACCAGTCCGAGATGCCCATGTGAGATGGGTAGAAGAGAAAATATCTTTGGGGAAAATGCATGTGGCAGAAGGTTCCAATTCAGGGAACGAGAAAGCCTCTGTTTTTTCCCATGTGCTTATCCATAGGAACATTAGTAGCTTTGCATGCTACCTTTTTCCAAATTCAGTATGTTTGTATGTTACCCCACGTCTTGTTGTATACAGAAACATTGCATGTTCCTTTCTCTTGCTCATGTTCTCTGTTACTGGTGGGGTTTACAAGGAAGGCACACAGATTCTACAGTGAGGGGTGGCTTTATAACCCCCCAAGGCAGAGAGCTAGCCCACTTTCATTACAAATAGAGTTGGAAACACAGAGCTCAAAATCCTGCCTCTTCTGTTAAGAGACTTGTGTATCTTTCGTGAGCTGCAGATGGAATAAAGTGCTGTCATAACTAGAGTGGAATCACAGTCTCGTCCTGTCCTCAAAATAAAGCTTAAGGGAAGCAGTTACAGTTCAAGTGTTTAAGTGGGTGCCTGTATAATTGAATTTCATGCTCATTCTTTCCCTCTGAAGTGGTGAACACAGGCAGTCATTTGAAAGGGGGAAAAGTGTTGCTCAGGCCCTCTGTGAACTTTCCTGAATTCAGCAGAGTTTAATAATTGGCTGTGCTGGTTGCTAACAGGACTGCTGCAGGGGAGGTTGATGGGGAAGAGGGCATTATACAGAGACCTCTCTTGGAACAAGGGCTCTGTGAAGTTCTTTTATGCCCAAATGACCCTGAAATGTTTTGCACATGTCAAGAAGTGTTGCACATGTGTACATTAATTGCAGCCTGTACTGTCACTGAGTAGGCAATAGAGCAAAAACCATAAGCCAGTCTCCCTGCCATAGTGGCCTTTGTAACGTGCTTTGATGTCTTCAGATGAAAGGCTCCATGTAAGTGCAATGTATTACAATTATTCGTGATCAAAGTGTGATCATTGTAATCACAGAGCTGAACAATGAGATGGGATCTGCTCAGGACCAGGATTCCACCTCCCATGTGAAATCAGTTCCAAAAGGCCAGACCAGCTGATCCACCACCGGAGTCCTGCTGGTTTGAATATTCCCTTCCTTTTGGCACTCACTCTTTTCTGATGACTCCCCCAAGCCCGTGTTTTAATGACAGCAGCATCAGCCAGGTGGGGTTCAGTGCTGCAAGGTTGTTCTAATTGCATAATGAGATTTAGACCCGTGGAATGTACTAACCAAACGGTACCAAACAGACTGCAATTCCAGAGTCACTTCTCCACATTTGCTTCCGATTATTTCTATTAGGGATTTAGGTAATTTTATATATCAACCTTGATTATATTCAAAACTGGATGGATGGCAGCCAGAGATGTGATTGGTACATAAGAACATCAGACTGGCCATACTGGGTCAGACCAATGGTCCATCCAGGCCAGTATCCTGTCTTCTGACAGTGGCCAATCCCAGGTGCTTCAGCGGGAATGAACAGAACAGGTAATCATCACATGATCCATTCCCTGTTGCCCATTCCCAGCTTCTGGCAAACAGAGGGTAGGGACAGTCAGGGCATGGGGTTACATCCCTGTCCATCCTGGCTAATACACCTATCCTCCATGAAATTATCTAGTTATTTTTGAACCCTGTTATAATTTTAGTCTTCACAACATCCTCTGGCAACGAGTTCCACGGGTTGATTGTGTGTTATATGAAGAAATACTTCCTTTTATTTGTTTTAAACCTGCTGCCTGTTAATTTCATTGGGTGACCCCTGGTTCTTGTGTTATGTGAAGGAATAAATAACACTTCCTTATGTACTTTCTCCACACCAGTCATGATTTTATAGATCTCAATCATATCCCATTTTAGTCATCTCTTTTCCAAGCTGAAAACTCCCACTCTTTTTAATCTTTCCTCATATGGAAGCTGTTCCATACCCCTAATCATTTTTGTTGCCCTTCGCTGTACCTTTTCCAATTCTAATATATCTTTTTTTGAGATAGAGCAACTAGATCTGCCCACAGCAGGGCCAGCTCCAGGCACCAGGCAACCAAGCACGTGTTTGGGGTGGCACCTGGTAAGGGGCGGCCAATCTTGGGGTGGCGGGGGGCAGCGCAGCACAGGGCGGGGGGGGGGGGGTGGTTCTGGCGACGCAGCGCTCGGCGAGGGTGTTCGGTGGCGCGGCGCTCCGCGGGGAGGGATTCAGCAGTGCGGCGCTCAGCGGGGGGTGTTTAGCGGTGCGGGGCTCGCAGCGTGACGGGGGGCGGAGAGTGTTCGGCGGCGCAGCACTCGGCAGCGGGGGTTTCAGCGGCACGGCACTCGGTGGGGGGGGGGTGTTACGGCGGGGCGGCACTTTTTTTTGCTGCTTGGGGCAGCAAAAAAGTTAGAGCCGGCCCTGGCCCGCAGTATTCAAGATGTGGGCACGATATAGAGGCATTATATTATTTTCTGATTTACTATCTATCCCTTTCTTAATGATTCCCAACATTCTGTTAGTTTTTTTGACTGTCGCTGCACATTGAGTGGATGTTTTCAGAGAACTGTCAACAATGACTCCAAGAAGTCTTCTTGAGTGGTAACAATTAATTTAGACCCCATCATTTTGTAGGTATAGTTGGGATTATGTTTTTCAATATGCATTACTTTTCATTAATCAACATTGAAGTTCATCTCCCATTTTGTTGTCCAGTCACTCAGTTTGGTGACATCCCTTTGTAACTCTTCACAGTCTGATTTGGACTTAGCTATCTTGAGTAATTTTGTATCATCTGCAAATTTTGCCACCTCACTGTTTAACCCCTTTTCCAGATCATTTATGAATATGTTGTCCCAGGCCAGTAAGCCTGACACCACTATTTACCTCTCTCCATTCTGAAAACTGACCATTTATTCCTAACCTTTATTTTCTGTCTTTTAACCAGTTACTGATCCATTAGACAACCTTCCTTCTTATTCCATGACAGCTTACTTTGCTTAAGAGCCTTTGGTGTGGGTCCTTGTCAAAGGCTTTCTGAAAGTCCAGGTACACTATATCCACTGGATTATCCTTGTCCACATGTTTGTTGACCCCCTCAAAGAATTCTAGTAGATTGGCGAGGCATGATTTCCCTTTACAAAAACCATTTTGACTCTTCCCCAACAAATTGTGTTAATCTCTGTGTCTGACAATTCTATTCTGTACTATAGTTTCAACCAGTTTGCATGGTACTGAAGTCAGGCTTACTGGCCTGTAATTGCCGGGGTCACCTAGGGAGCCCTTTTTAAAAAATTGGCGTCACATTAGCTATCCTCCAATCATTTGGTTCAGAAGCTGATTTAAATGATAGGTTACATAGCACAGTTAGTAGTCCTGCAATTTCAAATTTGAGTTCCTTCAGAACTCTTGGGTGAATCCCATCTGGGCCTCGTGACTTATTACAGTTTAATTTATCAATTAAATTAAATGATTCACTAGTTAATCACTTTACTTGGAGACTATTCGGAACTCTCGGCTTATCTGGCAATGGTGGCCAACTGCATGAGAAGCCATTTCATCCATTTCACAGGGATCTCTAAAAGCGAACATGTGCAGACACAGAGCAGGTCATGTATGCTCCCAGAGATGGTCCACAGACTAGATCTGTATGATGAACATTAAGAGTTGAGTTAATGCCGTACTTGCTTTGTGATAGAAGAGATAAAGTAAAACAGACCTGCGAGATGTCTCCTTAGTGATGGGGGAAAGCCATTAGCTGTGGGGTTTGGAGAAGCACCCACAAGTACATATATTCCTCCCATCTGTTCCAGGTGCCTGAATCCACTAGAAACCTGATGGGAGCAGCTCTTCTGTGACACTGCAGCATTTGTGGATCCATTTGCTGAAGGGCACAGATCTGTACACCTGGGAAGTTACTGAAGCTTTGTGAGTCTTGGGAAAGGTGGAGGTTTGAGGTGTGGACAAAGGCTGAGGGAAGGGTGAAGAGTGGGGCTGGCTGAGTTTGAGCCTTGAGAGAAACTAGGATTTATATGCTTAAAATGCAGGACACCAGATGACTTGTGTGTTCAATTTCTAAAATTATGGTCAAGGATTCATGGAAAAAGGAGAGGAGCTGAAGCTATTTTCTGAAGGCAAACCTGGCTTGACAAGTTCAGACTCTCCCCCCCAGCTTAGGGGAGGAAGCAGTCAGAGTTGGTGAACACAGCCATGGAGACCAATAGTCCATCCAGCCCCATCTCCTGGGCTGGAGTCAGCAGGCGCTGGCTCACCTGCTTTGGAGAAAGGAGTGGTTTAACTAAGCAGGGTGCTATGGGCAGTAGTGGGTGAGATGATACTGGAGTGCCACTGGGAAAGCAGGCTGCCTCTTCTACTTCAGAACAACACTCATGCTTGCTCAGGAGGTTAGGGAGACCTCAGGACAGGGTGTCAGCTGTGATAAGGGTAGATCACAGAAGGTCCCTTGCTTACAAAAGAACATATGATTATTGTAGCTGAGGCAGGCCTGCCGTGGGGCCATGCAAACCTTGGGTGAGCTGAGCTGTGCTTTACTCTTTGTTTTCCATTTTCTCTATGCTTTTAAATCACAAAATAAAAGTTGTTTTTAAGAACGACCTGCTGACTGGTATGGGAGGATTTACCCGGCCTTCAAGAGATCAGTTATCTGTGCACTTGGTACTGTCCTCTGTTCTCAGTCTATAAGTGGAGGAATCACAGGATTCAACCCCTGTGAAAGGTGAGTGGCAAAGGACCTCACTTGGGGTGACTCCAGGAGACCTGAGAAGAGCTAGAGATACAACTGGCTCCTAAAAGTGTAACAAATCTGTTCTCTTGTGTGGAGGTGCGTGGTGCTTCTAGAGATTGTTTGGATGGGTTTGTGGGGAAGGCTGGCTGATAAACGGTTTTCTGATATGGCAAAACTTTTTAGTTATTTACAAAATTTTCCCATCCTGAATTGGAACAAAAAGTTGAAATCTGAATTGTTTTTCAGTTCAAATCAATCAAAATGTTTTGCTTCAAAAATTTTAAAACATTTCATTTTGATTTCCACCATCTATTTATTTGTTTTTAAGTACAATTATCTTAAATTTCAAAACAAAAAAGCCCTTCAAACTGGAAAACCAGAATTTCTTGTTTCACACCTGTCCCAACAAAATGTTTCAACAATTTAAAAGAAAAACCTTTTTTATCGAAAATTTGATTGAACCTAACCGTTTCCCATGTTTAGTTTTAGTTTTGATGAATTGGCGTTTTCTGACAAAAAATGTTGTGCTTGAACATTCCCAGCCAGCTTTACTTACCGGATTTTGCAAAATGTGGGCACGTGATGAAGCCCAAGTGGAAGGCAAGTGTTTTGCAATGGTCCATAGGAGTTAGAGTCAGAAAAGAGCTATTAGACGATGCAGTCTATACCTGGAGCCAGCGCCGAATTGTTCTCCCCTGGAGATTTTATAGTGTTTTGTCCACTAGCTCTATGTGCTCCAGTGGTAGAGTGCCAAGCCCAGCCCTAGAGGGTCCACCCTACATCCATTACATTTCACTATCAGCAAGTTTTTCTTAAATGTTCCCTTTTTTAGTTCCAGCCCATTTTACCCAGCTTCTCCCCCACGTATCACTAAATCATTCATCTTCCTCATTGGTGCTTACATCCTGCTAACGTTTGTGAGCTGTTCTCATGTGCCCCTTAGTCGTCACTTAGCCAAGCTGTAAATATTTACTTCTTTGAATCTTTCCTCATATGTCTGTCCCTCTCTCTCTCTTCTTTGAATTCTCTCCAATTTGTCAATATTCCTAGTAAAATGGTGCCAGAACTGAATGCAATGATGCCCAGTGCAATTACACCAGAGATCCCCAGTGCAATTACATAGAGCTCTATGACGTGATACCTTTGCATTCACAGTGCAGAATTGCCCTGGCCTTTCTTACAGATAGGCATGCTTGCCTGGTCCACTCAGAGATGAATTGGTTTGGGAACTGGTACAATACATGACATCCAGAATGCTGTGTGGATGTACCACATGGTGAATGGCAAGGTCTGTAACTGTAACTTCCCTTGGAGAATTTTTCACACAAGAGGAATTTTCAAATACTTCCTGTTTCTGCACAAATGCACTCCTCCCCCCTCTGCCCTCATTTTATTGGTGTTTAAGCAAAGGCACTGGCCTTTACAGCCCATTGTTACATTCTACCCCCACTGCCATGTAGCTGATTGCAGTAACTCTCTCGCTCGCCCAGCCTGCAGAAGAGGAAGCAGCTTGGTTAGCTCATAGAGCTTTTTGTTTGTTTGCTTGCCTGTGTGCACGAGTCCATGTGTGTGTGTCCAAATGTGTGTGCACATGGGTGTCTATATGGTGTGTGTGTGTGCCTCTGTGTCCATATATGTGTGCAAGACTGAGTGTGCAAATGAGTGTGTTCCTGCGAATGAGTGCGTGCGTGTGAAATCGTGAGTACTGTGTGTGCCTGTTGGTGTATGGGAGTGAGAGCACCCACATGCAAGTGTGTTTGTGAAGCAGTGATTTAGGAGACACTAAGACCAAGGAGTGTGTCTTGCTGTTAGTTCTGAACAGGGTGAGGCCAGAGCAAGTGCCATCGTATGAGTCCAGCCCCTGCCCAGGTTCTGTCTCCTGCGCTCACGCTGTTTCGTTGCATTGTAACTATCATGGCAGGCCATGGCCATGGAAAGAGCTGGTCTGTCAGGGAACTTGGGCCTGTCCTATGAGAGACTTGGCAGATCAGGACAGGTATCTTGAGCTGAACTCTGTATTTAATGTGAAGCCAGTGCTGAGGGCAGGGCATGGACTGATGCACTCCTGGCACCTGTGGTACTCAGCATGCTGCAGTTTGTACCAGCTGGAGCTTTCCCAGGGGTGTGGCTTCCTTTCTGAATGTAATAAGTTGCTGTGTGTGTGGGTCACTATGGCCTGCGCTGTGCTGATCAGATGAGATTCAGTCACCTGGCCATTGGTGGAAGGTAGGGTTACCATATTTCAGCAAGCAAAAAAGAGGACGGGAGGAGCCCCGCCCCCGTCCTGCCCTAGCCCCGCCCCTGCCCCTCCCACTTCCCGCCCCCCTCAGAACCCCCAACCCTCCCCCCGTTCCTTGTCCCCTCACTGCCCCCTCCTGGGACCCCTGCCCCTAACTGCCCCCCAGGACTCCACCCCCTACCTAAGCCTCCCTGCCTCTTTTCCCCTGACTGCCCCCTCCTGAGACCCTCCCCCCATCCTAACTGGCCCCCTAGGACCCTACCCCCTACCTGTACCCTGATTGCCCCAACCTTTATCCACACCCCCACCCCCAGACAGACCCCTGGGACTCCCACGCCCCATCCAACCACTCCCCACCCCCTGACAGCCCCCCCCCAGAATTTCCGACCCATCTAAACCCCTCTGCTCCCTGTCCCGACTGCTCCAATCCCTCTCCCCACCCCTGCCCCCTGACAGCCCCCCCCAGAACTCCCAAACACCCCCCCCGCTCCTTGTCCCCTGATTGCCCCCTCCTGGGACCCCTGCTCCTAACTGCCCTCCAGAACTCCACCCCCTACCTAAGCCTTCCTGTTCCTTGTCCCCTAACTGCCCCCTCCTAAGACCCCCCCAAACTGCCCCCCAGGACCCTACCCCCTACCTGTACCCTGACTGCCCAAAACTTTCTCCGCCCCCACAAAAAGCCCCCCCCGAACTCCCGACCCCCCCCCGTCTCTTGACTTCCCCCTCCAAAATCTCCCTGCCCCTTCTCCTGCCCCCTGACCACCTTACCCTGCCGCTCAGAACATGGTATTGGGCTCTGTGCGGAGCTGGACACGTGGCTGCGCTCCCCAGCGCAACACACAACCTGGTCCCTGCCCCTGCACAGTGCTGCTGGAGCGGGGCACTGGGCTGCAGGGGAGGAGGAGCTGCCGAGGCCCGATGCAAACGGCCCGGCAGGCCGGCCGGCTCAGAATGCGGGGGGGTGGGGGGGAGGAGGAGCTCTACAGCTGCTCCGGAGTCCAGCCCGGCAAGCTGCGGGGGAAGGGCTCTGGCTGCCAGAGCCCCATGTGAGCGGCTGACTTTCCTGCAGCCCTCCAAGCCGCGCCTCGCTCTGCATGGGGGGGGAAATCCCGGACACTTTTAGTGATTTACAAATTCCCCCCGGACGCTATTTTTAACACAAAAAGGAGGACATGTCCGGGTAAATCTGGACGAATGGTAACCCTAGTGGAAGGAAGTGGGCATTCTTTGTGCCCAGCGTGTTTGGGCATCCAGCAGCTGTGAGAAGTCCTGGAGGAACCCAAGGCCGGTCAGCTCAGCAACTGAAGGGCAGATCCCTCGGCCATGCAAGACGTTGAGAGATGAAGAATTCTGTAGTGCTTCCCTCTGCCTAGATACCAAGGGAGGGGGGACAGTGCTGCTTGGTGGTATCTCTGCTGGACATGGAGGGGGCCAGGAGATGGTGCTGGCGGTGCTCTCTTGGGGAGCTAGTACTGTTCAGGAGATGCAGGGCTGGGTGCCATGTGCACAGCACTGGGAGCTCTCACTCACTCTCCTAATGGGCACACACAGATGATGACTAACACAGGGGAGAGAAGTGAAGCTTTGGAGGCAGAGGAACAGCTGCCTAGGCTGCCTGTCGGTGCTCATGGTGGGGGAAAAGACCAAATATACGTGGGGTGTTTGAGTCTGGGCTTGGGCTAAGGATCAATGCTACATTAGGAGCATGCATCTCAGACAGTGGTCCCCAAGGCAGCCTCTGCATTGTGCTTGTGGTAAGCACGTGCACTGGGCCAGGAAGGTCTGCAGGCCCCAGGTCTGAGAAATTTGATTTTCACAATGAAGGCATTTGTGTGGGCAAAGCAGATCATAGCTCTGCACCCCAAATGTGCTGCATGCAGTGCTGTAGGGAGAGATTTATTGGCAGTGCTGAGGCCACTTTGATATGCACATCAGTGAGAACAGCCCGGCATGCCCTACACTGGACTAGGATCTTCCTGCAAGTTCCAGCCAAGGAGGAGGTTGTGACTGTGATGAGGAAAGCTTGAATCCCAGCAGGAGTGTATCCAGTGGATGAACTGCCAAAGGGCAGGCATAGTCTCCTGGCTCATTCTGACAAGCCCTTGTTGTGTATGGACAAAGATATGTTTCATATTTGATCAGTATTTCATCTCCTCATCTTCCCTTGTTCTACCCCCACTGCTCATCTGATGCTTCACCTATCACAGCAGATTTCCAGAGCAACACCCACGCGAGACATTGGAGCTGCCCATGCCCCTGTCTGCAGGGGGCTTCTGCGGGAAGAGCAGAGGAAGTCTGTTCATTAGAATACGAAACCAAGTGGCTACTACATATCTCCGCTCCAGCATGGCGACACCAGTGCTTGGGCAATGCAGTTGTCTAGAATTTCCTCTGGCCTGGGGTCAGGAGACAAAGGCCAAGGTTTTCTTTAGGAGAGACCAGGTAGGTGAGGTGATAACTTTTATGGGACCAACTTCTGTTGGAGACAAGCTTGCAAGCTACACAGAGGACCTAAAGAAGAACTCTGTGTGGCTTGAAAGCTTGTCTCTCTCACCAACAGAAGTTGGTCCAATAAAAGATATCACTGCCCCCACCTTGTCTAATACCCTGGGACTGACACAGCTACAACTACACTGCATACCAGGTTTTCTCTATTCAGTCCTTTTTGATCTTTAGTGGGAACAATACTGTTGAGTTCTTCTCTTAGCAGGCAGTGTAGACATATTGGCAGGGAGAATGTGCCGGTTAAAATATCGCCATCCACTGGGCTGGAGATGTGGTTTGCACATGTACACCTACAAAAAGGGAATAAAGAAACCCGGCTCTCACCACACACACAGCCAGGCAGCAGGATGGGCCCGTGCAGGTATCTGCTGAGAAAGAGATCCTTGTTGAGAGACTTCTTGCTCTTTTCACGGCCTTTGACACAAGAACTAGGGAGCTACACACAGTGATAGGCAATGGTCCCACAGCGCAGATCAGTGCGTTGGGTATCTACATAACTGGGCAAGAGTGCCCACTAAGTGCCCTTGCTCACAGCAAGGGTCCTCAGTAAAGGCCAGCAATTTGCAAACACTACACGAAGGAGCATTTGGCCCAATGTACCAATGCTCAAGGGTCCAGATGAACTGGGGCATGGGAGAGGGAGGGAAAGTGTCACAATTTGCTGCATCAGTCCCAGGCATTATTTTATCCTTTTGTATGGCTAGGCAGTTTGTAACTCCACCCTGCACAAAATGTGGTGGGAGGGTTTGTGTGCGCAGGAATCACGAGATCCCTGCCTCATGGTTTCCCATCACAAGAGGATGTGCAGCCACTGCATCCCAAAGGCCTTCCTGTATGTGAAGGTGCTGGGGATGGTACCGCTCAGCCGGCCACTCCTGTGCTCCCGGCTGGTGAGGCTGTTCGACACAAGTATTCACAGAGTCACAGCCACAACAATTCCCAGGGCAGAGGAGATTAGACAAGGCGACAGGCACTCAGAGCAGTGGCTGCCTCTGGCTCAGAAATGCTGCGCACTGAGCCCTGGGTCTGATCCTGGCAGTGGCACTGTCTCCTGTTCCTGCTCATCTGCTATAGTAAAGTGAGTGCTTCTCCTGCAAGGCCCCGAGAGAAGGCTGTTTGCTGCAAGGAACAGCCAGCTAAACCAATGGCTCAGCTGACGCTTTTCCTTAAGAAAGGCAGAGCATCCCTGTGCTGAGAGCTGGGTGATGCTGAAGGCAAAATTGATGTCTGCATTGTATTGCTGCCAGTAGACATTTGACCAGCACCCCTCCACATGACATTTGTTTGTTCGAATGTAACACAATTCATAGGCTCTGCAGGAGAGTGTTGATGCTGTGACATTAAGCAGTCGATTACTCCTGTGCTTGGCAGGCGCTCAGGCCTGCTGTGATATGGCTCACAACCAAGCCCTTCCACAGCAAAGTGCACTGGTATAAATATGCTAGCAATGCAGGTGACAGGCGCTGTGGCTCGGGCTGAGCCTCCATTGCTTTTATGTAATTTATGCTCCGAAAGTAACTGTGCTCAATCTTGTCTGTGTACTTGATTTCTTTCATGTGGTTTCTGCGCTAACGAGATTAAATCAGTTTCAATAGGCACCATTTTAATGGAGATGATAAACTTTTATTGAACTCAAGCACATTAAAATGAAATGTAAGCAATAGGTGACTTTAGCATTAATCCGGAGACTCTTCCATTCCTGATCAAGCTAGCGTTCCTTCCCTGTTAACCCACATGCCAGCACCCCAGCACGTTTCATAAGCTTAATTAAAATGTATTGACACCTCTTCTAAAAGGCCTGAAAAATGCTTTCCCCCCCTTACATGTAGCAATTCCATTGAAGACTAAAGCAGTGTATTAATAGGAACGGCTCCATGACCCACAGATGTGGCTATGAAACAAGGCATAAACATGGCTAAGTACAGGACTTTACATCTCACACAAACAGGAAAGCAGGGGGTGGGTAATGGGGTGTTTTACAGCAGCTCTGTCTGCTAATCTGTGATCTGTTTGGTCTGCCAGTAGGGTTATTAGGGTGGGTTTATTGAAGAAGTGCCAAAAGCCATGTTGAATAAACTGTTTACACAGGGTAACTACAGGCTGAAAAGCCAAACGCATCCCAAACTAAGCCCCATTGCAGGTTGGAACAAAAATAAACGTCTTGACACTTTGGGCTGGACATTGCTGCTTTGCAGAGTCTGCTCTGTTTGTTGAATATAAAAACATAACATTAGTGTGTTTCCCCCTCTCCCTGGGGCTCCTTCCAAAGGTCTCCAGGCTGGAAACATGATCGGATCATTCTGAGCTCCTTGGCTGTCCTTGGAAATGGCTGTGATCATTTTATTCAGTGTAAAATATTCACTTTTCAGAATCCCAATAGGAAATAATATCATTCTTTAAAATAACATTACACAGCCCACATCTAAAGGGGGACATCGTTTGATTCTCAAGGAATTGTAAGAAGGAGGTGATGGGTGACAGAACAAGGTAGTGTACAGCACAGAAGCTCCAGTCTGGCATGGAAAGAGACTGGGCTTGATCAGAAACATCCCATGGTACAAACTGTCACATTTACCTATGGGCAAGATCCATCTGGTAACACAAAGACAGATCAGGGATACCCATTTGTTACCACTGCTCTGCAGGTTTGTTTGAATTTGACTTGACAGTGTAGAGATCTGGGCAAAGAGCATTCATCCAAACACAAAAATCAATTAATTCAGGCCTTTTCATGAGGCACTCCTGATTTCTGTACATTTCCGGAACATTCTCCCAACAGAGGAGACAATTTTCAGACTACAGGTGGTCACAAACTCTCCACTACGATTGGTACTATTTGTGGCATGTGATTAGCCATATGATATTGTTTCTGCTTCCTGACTGGCTGACTGTAACTTTTTAATAGGAAAATGATGAATAGTGAGTAAGAAATACTGACTAGTGCTACTATGGTATCAACTCAAGAAGCCCCAAACTGGAAAATATTTGTGCATTAATATTTGTGAATACCAAATAGTACCATGCCACAAAGAGCAAGATATTAAACAACTGCTGCCGCACACATTAAATGACTGCTTCTTGAAGCTGCTTGTCTGGGAACCCACAAGGGGAGAGGCAATTCTTGATTTAGTCTAAAGTGGTGCCCAAGATCTGGTCCAAGAGGTAAATATAGCTGATCCACCCAGTAATAGCAACCATAATGTAATTAAATTTAAAATCCTTGTAGGGGGGAAATGCCAAAGAAACTCACCACAGGAGCATCTAACTTCAAAAAAGGGGGAACTACTCAAAAATTAGGATGATAGTTGAACGGAATGAAAAGGAACAGTGACAAGAGTGAAATGACACCATAATAGAGGCTCAAATTAATGATATGCCCCAAATTTTAAAAAAAATCTATAAGGGGACCAAAAAATGCCACCGGCAATAAAAACAACAGAGTCAAAGAGATGGTGAGAGGCAAAAAGACATCCTTTAAAAACTGGGAGTCAGATCTTAATGAGGAAAACGGAAAGGAGCATAAACTCTGGCAAGTCAAATATAATAGTACAATTAAGCAGGTCAAGAAAGAATTTGAAGAACAACTAAAAAATAACAACAATTTGTTTAAAGTACATCAGACGCAGGAAGCTTGCCAAGCATTCACTGTGGCCACTGGTCAATCAAGTTGCTGAAGGAGCACTCAAGGAAGACAAATGCGGAGAAGCTAAATCAATGCTTTGCATTAGTCTTCACTGCAGAGGCTATGGAGGAGATCCCCATGCCTGAGCCATTCTTTTTAGGTGACAGATCTGAGGAACTGTCCCAGATTTTGGCAACATCAGAGGAGATTTTGGAACAAATTGATAAATTAATAAGTCACCAGGACCAGATGGTATCACCCAAGAGTTCTGAAGGAACTCAAATATGAAATTGCAGAATTGCTAACTATGGTATGTCACCGATCACTTAAATCGGCCCCTGTACCAGATGACAGGAAAGTAATGTAAAGCCTAGTTTTAAAAAGCTCCAGAAGTGATCCTGGAAATTATAGGCCAGTAACCCTAAATTCAATACCAGGCAAATTGATCTGAAACTATAATAAAGAACAGAATTATCAGACACATAGATAAATATGATATGTAGGGGAAGAGTCAACACAGCTTTTGTAAATGGAAATTATGCCTCACCAGTCTATTAGAATTCTTTGAGGGAGTCAACAAGCATATGGACAAGGGTGATCCAGTGGATATAGTGTACTTGGACTTTCAGAAAGTCTTTGACAAGAGCCTCACTAAAGGCTCTTAAGCATAATAAATTGTCAGGGGATGAGAGGGAAAGTCCTCTCATGGATTAGTAATGGATTAAAAGATAGGAAACAAAGGGTAGGAATAAATGGTTTTCACAAGGGAGAGAGATAAATAGCAGGGTCCCCCAAGGATCTGTACTGGGGCCAGTGCTGTTCAACATTCTCATAAATGATCTAGAAAAAGGGATAAATATTTGCAGATGGGACAAAAGTTACTCAAGATAGTTAATTCTAAAACTGACTGCAGAGTTACAAAGGGATCTCACTTGACTGGGTGACAAAGTGGCAGATGAAATTCAATACTCATAAGTGCAAAATAAAGAATATTGGAAAATATAATTCCAACTATATATACACAAAACAATGGGGTCTTTCTAAATTAGCTCTTACAACTCAAGAAAGATCTTGGAGTCATCATAGGACTAGAAGGTACTTTGAGAGGTCTTCTAGTCCAGTCCCCTGCACTCAAGGTAGGACTAAGTATTATCTAGACCAGTGGCTTTCAAACTTTTTTTTCTGGTGATCCAGTTGAAGAAAATTGTTGCTACCTGTGACCCAGTGGAGCTGGGGATGAGGGGTTCAGGGTGTGGGAGGGGGCTCTGGGTTGGGGCAGGGGTTTGGGGTGCAGGAAGGGGTCAGGGCTCTGGACTGGGGGTGCAGGCTCTGGGTTGGGGATGAGTGGCTTGGGGTGCCCGAAGGGCTCCAGGTTTGGAGGGGCTCAGGGCTGGGGCATGGGGTTGGGGCATGGTCAGCTGCGCAGCAGCACAGCCAGGGTGCAGAGGCAGGCTTCCTGCCTGCCCTGGCACTGTGGACCGCGCTGCGGCCAGGAAGCGGCCAGCAATGGTCCGGCTCCTAGGCAGAGACACAAAAGCGTCTCCGCATGGCTCTTACCTGCAGGCACTGCCCCCTAGCTCCCATTGGCTGGTTCCTGGCCAATGGGAGTGCGGAACCAGTGCTTGGGGCAGAGGCAGTGTGCGGAGCCCCGTGCTCCACCCCCCCACCCCCAACTAGGAGCCGAACTGCTGCTGGTCACTTCTGGAGTGCAGTGCAGTGTCAGAACAGGTAGGGAATAGCCTGCCTAAGCCACTGACGGGACTCTTAATGGCCCAGTCAGCAGCGTTGACCAGAGCCGCCGCGACCCAGTGCCTTACATTCCACAACCCAGGACTGGATTGCGACGTGTAGTTTGAAAACCACTGATCTAGACCATTCCTGACAGGTGTTTGTCTAACTTGCTCTTAAAAACTTCCAATGACAGAAATTCCACAACCTCCGTAGGCAATTTATTACAGTGCTTAACTATCCTAACAGGAAGTTTTTCCTAATGTCTAACCTAAACTGCCATTTCTGCAATTTAAGTCCATTGATTCTTGTCCTATCCTCAGAAGTTAATGAGAACAATTTTTCCTCGCTCCTCCTTGTAACAACCTTTTATGTACTTGAAAACTGTTATAATGCCTCCCCTCCATCTGTTTTCAATCTTCCCTCATAGACCATGCTTCCTAAAACTTTAATAATTTTTTGTTGCTCTTCTCTGGACTTTATCCAATTTGTCCACATGTTTCCTGAAATGTGGTGCCCAGAACTGGACACAATACTCCAGTTGAAGCCTAATCAGCATGGAGTAGATCAGAAGAATTATTTCTTGTGTCCTACTTACAACATGCCTGAATGATGTTTGCTTTTTTTGCAACAATATTACACTGTTGACTCATTTTTATCTTGTGATCCACTATGACCCCCAGATCCCTTTCCACAGTTCTCCTTCCTAGGCAGTCATTTCCCATTTTGTATGTGTGCAGCTCATTGTTGCTTCCTAAGTTGAGTACTTTGCATTTGTCCTTATTGAATTTCATCCTATGTACTTCAGACCATTTCTCCAGTTCATCCAGATGATTTTGAATTTTAATCCTATTCTCCAAAGCATTTGCAACCCCTCCCAGCTGGTATCACCTGCACACTTTATAAGTGTACTCTCTATGCCATTATCATTGATGAAGATATTGAACAGAACTGGATCCAGAACTGATCCCCGCAGAACCCCACTCAATATACCTTTCCAATTTGATTGTGAACTACTGATAACTCTCTGTCAGCCGTTTTCCAACCAGTTATCCATCCACCTTATAGTAGCTCCATCTAGGTTGTATTTCCCTAGTTATTTATGAGAAGGTCATTCAAGACAGGATCAAAAGCCTTACTAAAGTCAAAATATACCACATCTATCGCTTCCGACCTATCCACAAGACTGATCTGTAATTCCCTGGGTTGTCCTTATTTCCCTTTTCATAGATTGACATTATATTTGCCCTTTTCCAGTCTTCTGGAATCTCACCCATCTTCCATTGACTTTTCAAAGACAATCGCTAATGACTCAGATATCTCCTCAGTCAGCTCCTTGAGTATTTTATGATGTATTTCATCAGCTCTTGGTGACTTGAAGACATCCACCTTGTCTTAGTCATTTTTAAATTTGTTCTTTCCCTATTTTAGCCTCTGATCCTACCTCATTTGCACTGGCATTCATTAAGTTAGATGTCCAATTCCTACTAAACTTTTTGGTGAACACTGAGAAGAGGAAGGGGACATTTGATAGCAGTCTTCAACTTCCTGAAGGGGGGGTTCCAAAGAGGATGGAGTTAGGCTGTTCTCAGTGGTGGCAGATGACACAACAAGGAGCAATGTCTCAAGTTGTAGTGGGGGAGGTCTAGATTGGATATTAGGAAAAACTATTTCACTAGGAGGGTGGTGAAGCACTGGAATGGGTTACCTAGGGAGGTGGTGGAATCTCCATCCTTATTGGTTTTTAAGGCCTGGCTTGACAAAGCCCTGGCTGGGATGATTTAGTTGGGGTTGGTCCTGCTTTGAGCAGGGGGTTGGACTAGATGACCTCCTGAGGTCTCTTCCAACCCTAATCTTCTATGAACAAAAAAGTCATTTAGCACTTCTGTCATTTCCACATTTTCTGTTTTTGTCATTCTCCCCCCCTCCCCCCCCCCCCCCGTCCCCCACTGAGTTACAGGACTACCCTGTCCTTGGTCTTCCTCCTGTTTCTCTTGTATTTGTAGAATGTTTTCTTGTTACCTTTTATGTCTCTAGCTAGTTTAATTTAATTTTGTCCCTACATACTTTTGTTATTTGTTTATATTCATTCTTTGTAATTTAACTTAGTTTCCACTTTTTGTAGGGTTCTTTTTTTGAGTTTCAGCTCATTGAAGATCTCCTGGTTAAGCCAGGTTGGTCTCTTGCCATACTTCCTATCATTCCTATACCACTGGATAGTTTGCTCTTGTACCCTTAATAATGTCTCTGAAAAGCTGCCAACTCTCTTGAACTGTTTTTCCCCCAAGCCTTGCTTCCCATGAGATCTTACCTACCAACTCCCTGAGTTTGCTAAAATCTGCCTTCTTGAAATCCATTCTCTTATTGTTCTGTTTCCCTCCTACCATTCCTTAGAATTATGAACTCTATCATTTCATGATCACTTTCTCCCAAGCTGCCTTCCACTCTCAAATTCTCAACCAGTTCCTCCCTATTATCAAAATCACGTGTAGAACAGTCTCTCCCCCTAGTAGCTTTCTCTCCCTTCTGAAATAAAACATTGTCTCCAATAGATTCCAAGAACTTATTGAATAATCTGTGCCCTGCTGTGTTATTTTCCCAACAGACATTGGGGTAGTTGAAGTCCCCTGTCACCACCAAGTCCTGTGCTTTGTTGTGACTTTGTCATGGGCGGCAGGTATAATAGGCTCAGCCTCCCCTTGTGTTGCCGCTGCCACTGGACCCCAGTTCAGGGGTTTTGTAGGGAACATTTTGCTTTATTGTGCCCTGTGCAGGTTCCAGGGTGGCTGAGGTGGCGGTATTTACTATTCAGCTTCTGAGGTTCATCAGTAATCTCCCTGGACTCCAGAGAGATTACTGATGAACCGAGGAAGCTGAGTAGAAAATACCACCACCTCAGCCGCCCTGGAACCTGCATGGGGCATATCAAAAGCTTCTTCAGGAACAGACATTTCCCTGGGGAGACTTGGGGTCTGGGGAGGGGAGGCACGGTGTGGCTGCGGTTGGCCCGGATCTCCTCCAGGCATGTGAGGGCAGGATCGGGGCACCTCTGGGCAATAGGGGGCTTGTGGCTCCAGCCACAGGGAGGGCAGGGGGTCTTGGGGCTCCGGCCCTGGGGGGAGAGCATGGGTGGAAGGGAAGGAGCCGGTGGCTAGCCTCTCTGAAGGAGGGCTCCACCCAACACCCATGATCCCCCTCTTCTTCCTGGTTAGATGTCTGTAGTAGATCCTATCATGACATCACCCTTGTCTTTTTCCCCCTTTTATCCTTACGAGAGCCTTTCAACAAGTCTGTCTCCTATTTCCATCTTAACCTCAGTCCAAGTGTATATACATTTTTTATATATAAGACAATATCTCCTCCCTCTCTTCCATGCCAGTCCTTCCTGAGCAAACTGTACCCTTCTATACCAATATTCCAGTCATGCGTTTTATCCCCACTAGGTCTCTGTGATGTCAACTATGTCATAATTGTGTTTGTTAACTAGCATTTCAAATTATTCCTGCTTATTCCTCATACTTCTCACATTAGTTTACAGATATCTAAGATACTGAATTGATTTCCCCACTATGTTGTCTTTTGTCTCTCCCTTGTCCCTGCTATAACGGCCCATGCTCCCCGCAGATTCCAACTCTTCTCCCAGGTCTCCATGTTTTTGACTTACCTATGGGCTTTTGTCACCTGCCCCCATCCAACCTAATTTAAAGCCCTCCTCACTAAGTTAGCTAGTCTGTATCCAAATATGCTCTACCCATTCCTCAATAGGTGGACCCCATATCTGCTTAGCAGTCCTTCTTCCCGGAAAAGCATCCATTGTAAAGAAAGCCAAAGCTCTCCTGGTGACACCATCCTCTCAGCCAGGCATTCACCTCCAGGATGAATCTGTCTCTGATGCAGTCACCTCAGGCATTCACCTCAGGATGCATCTGTTCCCTGAAAACATCCACTCAATGTGCAGTGATGGTCAAAAAAATCTAACCTAATGCTAGCAACCATTAGGAAAGGGACGGACAATAAGACAGAAAATATCATAATGCCACTATATAAATCCATGGTACACCCACAGCTTGAATACTGTGTGCAGTTTTGTTCACCTCATTTCAAAAGAGGTATACTAGAATTAGAAAAAGTACAGAGGGCAATAAAAAGGATAGGGGTATGGAACAGCATTCATACAAGGAGAGATTAAAAAGACTGAGACTGTTCAGCTTAGAAAAGAGATGACTAAGTGGGGTCTATAAAATCATGACTGGTGTGCAGAAAGAGACTAGCATTATTTACCCCCTCACATAACATAAGAACTAGGGAATCACATGACAAAAGTAATAGGCAGCAGGTTTAAAACAAACAGAAGGAAGTACTTCTTCACACAATGCACAGTTAATCGGGGAAACTCATTGCTGGGAATATTGTGAAGGTCAAGAGCATAACTGGCATAGCTAAGTTCATGGCGGATAGACTCATCAATGGCTATTAGCCAAGATGGTCAGGGATGCAACCCCATGCTCTGGGTATCCCTAAACCTCTGACTGCCAGAAACTGGGACTGGATGACAGGGGATGGATCATTTGAAATTGCCTTGTTCTGTTCATTCCCTCTGAAGCATCTGGCACTGACCACTGTCAGAAGTCAGGATACTGGGCTAGGTGGACCATTGGTCTGCCTCAGTATGGCCGTTCTCATGTTCTTAAATCAAAGTCATGTTGTTTGTTGATTAATATATTGTGATATGATGGGGCTTAACCAGCATAATTTCTGCAAAGGAAAATCATACTTCGCTGATTTATTAGAATTCTTTGAATTTGTCAGTAAAGTAGTAGATAAAGGAGAATGGGTTGACATAATGTATACAGTATTCCAAATAGCCTGTGACAAGGTTCTTAAAGAAGCTAAATAGTCAGGAGGTGAGAGGAAAGTATTGTTGTGACGTTGCACTCTATATGATTTTATGAAAGTATGCTGATGAGTGTGAATATAATGTAACTAAAATATGCTTCATGCAAAAGGTCTCTTGTAAGGTATCATTACAAAGCTTATAATCTACTGAGTGTGATCATCCTATTTGTAAAAATGTATCACTCTTGTATCTGAAACTAGAAATATGAAATATAACTCTGAGGGCCTACTGTAATTATGCAAAGTGAGGGCCATTAATGGTGGTTTGGAATCTTGATGGCTCCCATTAACCAGGACAATTGTCTGTAGATGGCTCTGTTTTACTTGCAAGTCTTCCAGTATACCTGTGTGCTGGCAAGTGGGTAATGAAGTCTTACAGTGACATGTAATCATGTCACCTGAAATGGAATCCATCTTTAACCTGGTGCTTTTCCATTTGGGGGGGTGGGGAGACCCAGAGAGACAAAAGATTCCCACCTTGTGACAAAGCTATAAAAGGGGGTGGAACAGAACAAAGGGGACTGCAATCATGAGAAATCCCCTAGCTACCACCTGAGCTGGAACAAGGGCTGTACCAGGGGAAAGGATTGTGCCCAGACTAGGAAGGCATCCAGTCTGTGATAGAAGCTTACTGAAACATCTCTGAGGGTGAGATTTTATCTGTATTCAGTTTTCTTACTGGATTAGGCATAGACTTGCATGTTTTATTTTATTTTGCTTGGTAATTCACTTTGTTCTGTCTGCTATTACTTGGAACTACTTAAATCCTACTTTTTGTATTTAATAAAATCACCTTTACGTATTAATTAACCCAGAGTATGTATTAATACCTGGGGGGGGGACAAATAGCTGTGCATATCTCTCTATCAGTGTTATAGAGGGCAAACTTTAAGGTTTATACAGGGTAAAATGGATTTATTTGGGGTTTGGACCCCATTGGGAGTTGGGCATCTGAGTGTTAGAGACAGGAATACTTCTTAAGCTGCTTTCAGTTAAGCCTACAGATGTTAGGGGATGAGGTTCAGACCTGGGTCTGGGTTTGCAGCAGGCTAGCGGGTCTTGTTCAAACCAGGCAGGGCACTGAAGTCCCAAGCTGCCAGGGCAGGAATGCAGGGGCAGAAGTAGTCTCAACACGTCAGTTGGCAGCCCCAAGGTGGTTTTTGTGATCCAACCTGTCACAATTGTTGTGGATCAAAAACTGGCTAAGGGATAGGGAAAGCAAGTAGGAATGAATGGTCTGTCTTCTTCATGGTGAAAGATTAACAGTGGGACCTCTGGGTTCCTTACTAGGTCCAGTGTTGTTTAATATAGTTATTAATTACATACAAAAAAACCTATTGTGACAAAGTTTCTCCTCTATCTTGGTGGGGCCTGCACTTATCAGCAGATTTTCTTTCCTCAGAGATTCACCATGTGGGTTGGGGAACAGCCCAGAGACCTTCCCCTCTGGAAGAACCCACAGTCCAGATCAATTGGGAGGTTTGGGGGGAACCCAGGCCCACCATCTACTCCAGGTTCCAGCCCAGGGCCCTGTGGACTGCAGCTGTCTATAGTGCCTCCTGTAACAGCTACATGACAGCTACAACTCCCTGGGCTACTTCCCCATGGCCTCCTCCAAACACCTTCCTTATTCTCATCACAGGACCTTCCTCCTGATGTCTGATAACACTTGTGCTCCTCAGTCCTCCAGCAGCAACTCTCATCTCCTTGCACCTCTTGCTCCCAGCACCTCACACTCACACCACAAACTGAAGTGAGCTTCTTTTAAAACCCAGGTGCCTTGATTAGCCTGCTTTAATTGATTTTAGCAGCTTCTTCTTAATTGGCTCCAGGTATCCTAATTAGCCAGCCTGCCTTAACTGGTTCTAGCAGGTTCCTGATTACTCTAGTACAGCTCCTGCTCTGGTCACTCAGGGAATAGAGACCCTGTCCGACCTGGGACTAATAGATCACTCTCCTGTAGCCCTCTGGCCTGGAGGAGGCTACTCCTCCTCTTTCTCTGCTACCTGTTTGCTGGCTGGCTGCTAGACCCACCCACACCCTTGGGTGCTGCTGCTCCAGCTACAGCCCCTTGGGGGGGGGCCTACTGGCCCACTCCCCAGAGGAGGGGAAGGAGAGACCCCAACCGTTGCTCCTGCTGCTGGGGATGCCACCACCACCTCCACCTGAGAAGGGTCCTTCCTGCTGGCCACCAGACTGCCACCTGGAGCTGCTGCGTTTGCTGCTGGGGAGCTGCTGGAGGCCTGAGGAGAAGAAGAGGACCATCTGCCAGTGGGGGAGCACGTAGGAATTCTACAGACCACCGTAGAGGTGACCCTCCTGGACTGAGTAACTTTTGAACTGTGCTCTTGTGGTGGGGATCTAGATTGTGTTTGTGGAGACACAGGGGGTGTGGCGTGGAGCCTGCTCCCTGGTCCATCTGTGTCCCCCCCCCGACCCCCACCACCACCATCATCGTTGCCCCCTCCACTGCCCCCACTGACTACTCACCATCTGCCTTGGGCTCCTGCCTCTGGGACTCAGCTGCTCCCCAACGCTTGCCATGCCCTGTTGCCACCATTGGGCCTGATAAAGCAGCCAGCTTACAAGGACTTTCTTTTTTGTTGCAAGCGCACGTGAGTGCACGTGCCCCCCCCTCCTTTGGACTGACCCGCTCCCCCCTACAGCAAGTCCCCAGCTTTGCCCCTGCTACCTACCCATTTGCCCCTTGCAGCCTTTTGCCCCTTTCCCTTGCCCCAGTCCCTTGCTAGCTCCAGTCTGTTTGTCTGCCACGCCCTTTCCCCCTACAACCTTTGTCTATTTGACCCGCCCCAGCCTCTGAAGCTAGCCTCGTGGTTCCTCTGCCCCACTCCCAGCCTGATTGTTCCCCTTCCCCTGCGGTCCCCTTGCATTGATTAGCCTCTCCCCTCGTGCGCCCATGTCCCCTCCCTTGCGCTTGTGCCCCTCCCCATTTTAGTTTGACCTTGTCTCACTGCACCCCCCCCCAATGCTGTTACATTCCCCCTTCCTTGGTGCGACTAGAGGAGCCGGAAACCTTCCCCGAGTCAGCGACTGACCCCTAGCCCTTGATAGTCCTGCTCCCATTCAGCCCACCCCTTTTTTGGCGCCCTCCTCCCCTGCCTGCAGCCTAGCAGGGAGAAGTGGTCGACCTGCTTCCCCTCTCCCTGCACCCTCCGGTTTTTGTTCTGCCCCCGTCCTCATTATGGCAGGGGACGAGGCGAGTGGGACCCCTCGGGCAGACCCTGCTGCCCCTCCTCCACCCACCCCACCATCTTCCCCCCCAGCCTCTACCTCAACCACCGCTGCCGAGCCACCTGCTACCACCCCTGCTGGAGCGCCGGCAGCGGTGGGTAACGAGGTAATCTCCGCTGCTGCCACGTCCCTCGCCCCCTCTGACTCTGGGGGAGTCCCCCCAGCCGGCAGGAAGGGCCAGGGCACAAAGAAGGGTAAAGGCCCCGCTAAAAAAGCCAGGCCCTCCATGGCAGGGGGTGCCCCCACTGCCGCGGCCCCACAACCGGCCGCAGCGTCCCTCCCTGCTGTTCCCTCCACCAGCTCTATGGGTGTCCCACCCCCAGCTCCCAGGGCATACGCCCAGGTGGCGGCGGCCCCTCCGCCTGCCGCTACATCATCTCCCCCATCCACCACCTCTGCTACCATCTATAGCGGCCGGGGCCCCTTCCCCGCCTTGACCAGGAAGCACGGCGTCCGTTGCCTCCTGGTACCCACGTCGCCCCACGTGGAGACCTACGTGCGGGCGTTGGCGAGGGTGGTGGGGCCCACGGCCATTGTGGCGGCCTCCAAGATGTATGGAAAGGTCGTCTTTTTCCTAGCATCGGAGGCCGCCGTCCAGGAGGCAGTGGAGAAGGGCCTGGCGGTGGGGGGCGTGTACGTCCCCCTGGAGCTGCTAGAAGACCTGGGTGCCCGATTGGTCCTAACTTCTGTCCCTCCCTTCCTTCCAGATGCTGCCCCGTTACCCGCCCTCTCTACCTTGGGGAGGCCGATCTCTGTGGTCAGCCCACTCCCATTGGGCTGCAAAGACCCCGCCCTCCGTCATGTCCTCTCGTTCCACCGTCAGGTACAGTTACAACTGCCGCCGGCGGCACGTGACGGTGAGGCACTCGAGGGGTCCTTCTTGGTCCCCTATCAGGGGGCCCGCTACCGGGTGCATTATTCAACGGGGGAGGCCCGGTGCTACCTCTGCCGGGCGATGGGACACGTCCGGAGGGACTGCCCCTTGGCCCGGCACGGAGGGACATCAGGGACCCCTGAGTCCCGGCAGGGCGCCAGCCCCGTCATCGCCGGCGCCCCTAACTGCCCGGCGCCCAAAGCCACCCCTCCTCCTTTCCGGCCCACCAACACTCCCGCTCGGGCCCAAGGGGTATCTCCCCCAGTGCGCCTAGACGAGCGAGTGGGCCCCGCCTCTGCCGCCTGCGATCTGGCGGGGCCTGTGGAGGAGGGTGAGGTAGGGATATCGCCGGACATAGAAGAGGGCATGCCCCAGGGAGAATCCTCCCTCCTACATGCTGCCCCACCATTGCCTCCCCGAGTCCCTAAGCCTTTGCCCTTGCTCCCTGACCTGACCCCTGTTAGCCAGCCCCCGGATGATGCCATGGAGGGCTGGTCCTTAGTGCAGGGGAAGCGGGGCAAGCGGAAGGCTCGAGCTCCGCTCTTTCCATCTGATGCGGTAGCCCCCTGGAAGACCAGGAAGGGGGCACCGATGCTGAACCTTTCGCTTTGCCCCCGGGTGGGTTTTGTCCACCATTACCGGCTAGGGAAGATGGCACTACCCCTCCTCCGGAGTACCTTCCTATGGAAGCCCCTGATGGAGCCCCTCTCGCCCTCTTACAATCTGAAGCCCCTGCATGCACCAAGGCGAGCGTTGCTTCGGGTACAGGCGGGTAGAGCCCTGGGGTGATGGACGGTGATCTCCCCTCCATTTACGAGGAGATCGAGGTCCTGGGTCTGACCCCGGTTACCCAGGGGGAGGACGACCCTCTGCCAGCGGGCCTCGATCTGAGCAACCTCGCCTTGGCCCCCCTTTCCCCATCTTCCGTCCCCTTACCCACTGCTTCCGGTCCTGCCTCTGAGGAGCCCTTGGACTCTTCCACCAACCCGGCTGCAGATGGCACCCCGCTAGCGGCCGCCGAGCCTCTTGAGGTGACGGCCAGTGCCATGCAACTGGGACCTGAGTCGCCAGGGGACTCCCTCATGGCTGAGGGACAGCCGACCCCCTTTCCGGGTGGGGGCCCCATCGTTGATTCTCCACCTACGGATGCCGTGGCCTTACCATCTGCCTTGGAGCACGAGTCCGGCATCACCGAGGGCCCACCTCCCTCCCCGCAAATCCCTGAGCCCATTTGCGGGGTGTTACCCCCCCCACCCAGTGGCCTGGCTGCTGGGACCCCCAATCCCAATATCACTCCTTCCCCTGTCCCTATTCCTGATTCCAGCCCTACCCCTGACACCGACACCGTCCCTGTCCCCTCCACTTCCCGTGATGCTTTTGCCACCCCTGGGGCTGTCTCCTTCTATATCCCAGAGGATGACCCCCGAGGAGCGGCCTTTGTTTTTCCCTATCCCGACCCACCAGGGGCTGCTATTTTCCCGCCGCCGCCCCCCATTGAGCCAGGATCTGAGGCGGGCCACGTGGCATCGGCCCATCGGACGCCACGTCGAGGGTCTGCCCCCGGCTTGCCCGTCTCGGTGGGCCACAGGGCTGTGACAGGGGCCCCACTGGGGGAAAGCCATAGATCAGTGACCCCACCCCCCCATACGCTGAGAGAGGAGCTACGGGAGTTCCTTGAGGACATCCGTGGCTCCCGCAACAAAGTACAGCTTGCACTCCAGCGATGGGGGGATTTCCATCAGATCCTCCGGGCCGCGAGGGTCCTCATGGGGGAGGGTAAGAGGACCGGGAGACAGGCCGCCGCGGCCTACCAACGGGTCCGCCTCTTCCGTGACTCCTTAATCGCTTACGGGGTAGGTCACGGATTGTTGCACGGCCTGACGGAGGCCGTAGGTGTCTCTGCTAGCAAGGATCCCCCCCAGCCCTCCTCATGGCTCCGATCATCTTTGCAATATTAAACACCCGGGGTTGTAGGATGGGTCTCCGCAGGAGCCAGGTGCTCTCCTTCCTTCAGGAGGGGGGGTACTCTGTGATTTTCCTGCAGGAGACCCATACAGATCCAGCCGCTGAAGCTAGCTGGCGGCTGAAGTGGGGGGACAGGGTCTATTTTAGCCACCTCACAGTTCATACGGCTGGAGTGGCGACCCTGTTCTCCCCCGACCTACGGCCCGAGGTGCCGGGGGTCGCCGAGGCTGTGCCAGGCTGCCTGCTGCACCTCCAGGTCCGTATGGAGGGGCTTGTGGTTAATCTAGTCAATGTTTACGCCCCGACATTGGGCCCGGAGAGGTTGTGTTTTTATCAGCAGGCGTCCGCCTTCCTCGGCATCTTGGATCCTCGCAAGTGCCTGGTCCTGAGCGGGGACTTTAACGCCACCCTGGAGGAACGGGACCGCTTGGGGACCGAGCAGCACCTGGCCGTCGCGGATGTCCTCTGGGAGATCGTCGAACATCACTCCCTGGGGGACGTCTGGCACGACCACCACCCGGATGACGTTTCGACATTCACTTTTGTCCGGGTGGAGGTCCATCGGTCGTACCACTCCCGGTTGGACCGCATCTATATGTCACGCTTCCATCTTTCTCGGGCCCACTCCTCCAGCGTCCGGCCGGCCCCTTTTTCAGATCACCATCTAGCCACCGTGACAGCCTCTCTCTGCGCGGAGAGGCCGGGGCTGGCCTATTGGCACTTTAATAATAGCTTGTTGGAGGATGTGGGCTTCATGGCGTCCTTCCGGGAGTTCTGGCTGGCCTGGCGAGGGCAGCGGCATGCCTTTCCCTCGGCGCGGCGGTGGTGGGACCTGGGGAAGGTGCGCGCCCGGCTCTTCTGCCGTGACTACACCCGGGGCGCCAGCCGACGGAGGGATGTGGCAATAGGGCAGTTGGAACGGGAGGTCTTAGAGCTGGAGAGGCGTCTGGCCGCCAGCCCCGGTGATCCATCCCTCTGCGGAGCGTGCCGGGAGAAGCGGGAAGAGCTGCGGACCCTCGAGGACCATCGGGCCTGAGGTGCCTTTGTTTGATCCCGCATCCGCCTCCTTCGGGAGATGGATCGCGGTTCCCGCTTCTTCTACGCCCTGGAGAAAAAGAGGGGGGGCTAAGAAGCACGTCACCTGCCTTCTAGCAGAGGACGGCACCCCTGTCACGGATCCGGCGGAAATGTGCGGGAGGGCCAGGGCCTTCTATGCAGGCCTTTTCTCCCCGGATCTGACTGATCCTAACGCTTGCAGAATGCTCTGGGATGAACTCCCGATGGTCAGCGCGGGCAACCGAGACCGGCTGGAGCTGCCTCTCACTCTGGCCGAGTTCTCGGAAGCCCTCCGCTGCATGCCCACCAATAAATCTCCGGGCATGGACGGGCTGACCGTGGAGTTCTACCGCATGTTTTGGGACGTCCTCGGCCTGGACCTTGTCACCGTCTGGGCCGAGTCCTTGCAGGGCGGGGTCCTCCCTCTTTCGTGCAGGCGAGCCGTGCTCACCTTATTGCTGAAGAAGGGGGACCTCCGCGATTTACGGAATTGGCGTCCCATCTCGCTCCTCAGCACGGACTATAAAATCATAGCAAAGGCCATCTCGCTGCGAGTAGGGTCCGTGCTGGCGGACGTGATCCACCCAGACCAGACCTACACCGTCCCAGGCTGCACCATCTTCGACAACTTGTATCTGGTCCGGGACCTCTTGGAACTCGGGTGTAGGGATGGTCTGTCGTTCGCCCTCCTGTCCCTGGATCAAGAGAAGGCATTCGACAGGGTGGACCACGGGTATCTCCTGGGCACTCTGTGAGCGTTTGGCTTCGGGCCCCAGTTTGTGGGTTTTCTCCAGGTGCTGTACGCCTCCACAGAATGTTTGGTCAGGCTCAACTGGACCCTGACTGAACCGGTCAGCTTCGGGCGAGGCGTACGTCAAGGGTGCCCCCTCTAGGGCCAGCTGTATGCTCTGGCAATCAAGCCCTTCCTCTGTCTCCTCCGTAGGAGGTTGGCAGGGTTGGTGCTGCGGGAGCTGGAGCTGCGGCTGGTTCTGTCGGCGTACGCCGACGACGTGCTCCTCGTGGTCCAGGACCCGGGCGACTTGGTGCAGGTGGAGGCTTGCCAGACCTTCGGCGGCCTCCTCCGCCCGGGTCAACTGGGTCAAGAGCTCTGGCCTGGTGGTAGGGGACGGGTGGCAGGCAAGCTCCCTCCCACCCGCGCTTCAGGCCGTCCGGTGGAGCGCGGGTCCGCTGCTCTATCTCGGTGTTTACCTTTCTGCCACGCATCCATCTCAGCCGGAGAACTGGCTAGGTTCAGAGGGCAGAGTGTCGGAGCAGCTCCGGAAATGGACAGGACTGCTCCGGTGTCTCTCCCTTCGAGGGAGAGCACTGGTGCTCAATCAACTAGTCCTGTCCATGCTCTGGTACCGGCTCAACACCCTGGTCCCGGCCCCGGGCTTCCTAACCACCCTCCGGACATTGATTCTGGAGTTCTTTTGGTCAGGACTGCACTGGGTCTCTGCAGGGGTTCTCCATCTACCCCTGGAGGAGGGAGGGCAGGGCCTGAAGTGTCTGCATGCTCAGGTCCACGTCTTCCGCCTCCAGGCCCTGCAGAGCCTCCTTTGTGGTGCAGGTAGTCCGGCATGGAGCGTATTGGCGCACACCTTCCTGCGCCGCTTCCGAGGGCTCCAATATGACCGGCAGCTCCTTTGTCTCCATCCGAGAGGTCTTCCGCGAGGCCTCTCTGAACTGCCGGTCTTCTACCAGGACCTCCTCCAGACCTGGAAACTGTTTTCAGTGACCAGGTCCGTGGGGGCAGATCTCCTCGCGGAGCCCCTGCTACACAACCCCCAGCTTCGTGTGCAGGTGGCGGAGTCCCCCATGGTGCGCCAGAGGTTGGTCCTAGCAGAAGTCACCAAAGTCGGAGACCTCCTGGACTACGACTGGGGAGACTGGCTGGATCCCCTGACGCTCGCTCAGTGCATGGGGCTCTCCAGACCTCGTACTCCCCGGCGCGTACTTCAGGAGGTGAGGGCCGCTTTGCCGCCCGCTGCTTGGGACTATGTCGACCGGGTCCTGCGAGAGGGCATGTCCCGCCCACCCTCCACTCCAAGCCCTCCAGACTTTTTCATCGGGCCCCTGCCCCGTGGACCAAACCAGCCCCCTCCCCGTCCATTCGCCATGAGCCAGCTGCACCATCTGCAGCTGGTTCTGTTCTGGACCGCGCCAAGGAAATATCTATGAATGCTCGTGCTCCATGTTCTTCATGTCCTCACCCTCGCGTCCCGCCCCGATACGAAGTGGTGGGACCTTCTGCCACCTCTGGAGGGTGAGGAGCCCTGGTGGGCCAGCCTTTATTCTGCTCTGATCCCGAAGCCCACCGGGGACATCAGTTGACGGCTCCTTCACGGAGCCGTGAGCACGGGCGTGTACTTGGCGCGATTTACCCCATCCCCTATTCCGGCTCCTCACGGATGTTTTGTTAAGATTTTGGTTGCACTTTTCTCCTCACCTTTTTATTTATGCACTCCCTATCCGTCGCCCCACAAAGTCGCGGGACCTCCTGGTCAACCTCCTTCTGGCCCTAGCGAAACTGGCCATCTATAAAACCAGAGTAAGGAGGTTGGCCGATGGAGTTTGCTGTGACTGTGGGGCATATTTCAGGTCCTCCGTTCTTTCCCGTATCCGGGCAGAGTTCCTCTGGGCAGCATCCACTGGCTCCCTTGACACCTTCGAGGAGCAGTGGGCGCTGTCCGGGGTTCTCTGCTTGGTGTCCCCGTCTGGTTCGCTTCGTTTGAACCTTTGACCTCACTCCTGTCCCTGTTCTTTTATTAGTTGTCCCCCGTAATTTTTTGGTCTCCAGGTCCTGTGGACCCCCCCCCCCCTTAGGCTGGGGGGGATCCCAGTGGATCCCCCCAGGGCGTGGCTTTGCCCGCCCACTTCCTGGATCCCAATAGGTCTGGTCACTCAGGGAACAGAAAACTACTCATCTAGTGACCAGTATATTTGCCCTCTACCAGACTCCTGTACCCCACTGGTCTGGGTCTGTCACACTATATTAAAAGAACATGAAGGTTGCCAAGTCAAGTACATAAAAGTTAGATAATTTCAGAATTAATGTTGATGTGCAGTCTTGATCCCGCCTCCTGTTATGTATGCTTTACAAGACGGTCTGTAATTACACAATCACATATTCTTTCTTCCACAGGACCCTGTTTACAGAAAACATCATGACTCTGAGTACTATCCATCCTGTGCTCTGAATGAGGCAGGGTCCTGTGGAAAAACTAGTCTGTGATTACATAATTAAAGACTGTATTATAATGCACACATACCATGGGACGAACTGAGGGACAGACATGCGTCTGACGAAGTGGGTATTCACCCACGAAAGCTTATGCTCCAATACATCTGTTATTCTTAAAAGTGCCACAGGACTCTCTGAGGTTCCACAGGCATTTGCTAGCTTTTGAATGCTTGATTTGCAACTTTGAAGTTCTTTTAACAGATTTTTATATGTAATTTCCTAGGTGTTTGAAAAAACAAACGGAATCCCACCCCAAAATTCCATCATGTGGAACCATACTGACTGCCCCAAGTTTCACCAGCCCATCTGGAATCTTTTGATCCGCTGCACAGACCTCTGACACTTGATCTGCTAGAGTAACTGAGAGCAGTAGCAGCTTGCCCCATATCCAGTCCATGTCTGTTCTTCCCCATGGCTTTGCAACATTTGTTGATACCCTCTGACAGCAATCCTTGCTGGGAGAGTCTATTGTCTTCAAAAGTCCTCTTTTAAGGCCAGGGTGACATTCTAGGATACCTCTGACCTGTGCTGAATCCTTGGGCATGAGAAGACTAGACCATCTAGTCTACTCCCAACAGAGACCTCCTAACCATCTGAGCCTGGTGACAGCAGTGGTGGGGTCAGCAGGAAGGTCAGGAGAGCCCAGAGATAGGACAATCAAGGCAGACCTTGGCTGAGGAGAGAGGGGGTGGGGAAAGAGAAGCACAGTGAGGTGAAGCCAGCGCAGTCGTCACTGGGCTGTGGGGACAAGGATTAACCAGGCAGCTGGTGGATTCGGAATGAGGGATAGAGGAATAGGGTCATGGATAAGGAGAGTTAGGGGAAAGAGGAGATGGGCTGGGGATGAGGGGAAGAATCAGCTTGAGAGAAGGCAGGGAGGGGTGGATCGTGGAGAGGGGAGACTAAGAGTCTGGGGGGTTGGGATAAATCTGTAGTGTTTATCTAAGCTCACCCTGAGACATCAGCCACTACCCCACATTCATTGGTCTTGCTTCCACAAGAGGCCAGATAAGAGAAAGTAGCTTCAGTGTTTCAGCAAACAGAATGAACAAGGATCAGCAACCTGGGCTCAGGGTGTTATGGGGCCCACAGATAAGCTGACCTCCAGCCCTTCCCGTTCGCAGAGAGTAAATGGTTTTTCTTCTTCTCCTGACAGTGTCCCAACTAGCCAGACTGCGGCGGCCAGCAAACACAGGCTGTACTCACAGGCTGATGGCTTCAAAGCAATTTTAAAACTATTTTATCAGCAAAATCAATGTAAACCACAGCATTGGAGCTGATCAGGAGCTTGCACTGGGAAAGCAGTCTAACGGGAAACGGCTGTCAGCAGGCCGGCCAACTGTGAGCATGTCGCAAGCCAGAGGTGCGGGGGGAGGCTCTCTGGCCAGCATGATGCAGGGGGTCAGACTGGCTGCTCAGAATGGAGCTTTCTAGCCATCAGCACTCTGGCCAGACTCAGGCCAGGTAAACTGTCATTGCCCCATCAGAGCTATGGTGATTTATCCCTGGAAGGATGAGGTGCAGGAGCCTGTATTTTCCTCCTGCAATTATCCCTCTGCACTCCTATCAGGCTGCTTGCCCCTCTTGCTCCTCATGGCCTGGGCGCCAGCAGGGGAATACAGAGAGCGCAAGAAAGACAATCCAGGTGCCTGTCCCAGTTGCGTCTCCGACACCCCAACCTGCCAGGGAAAGGATGGGGGGTGACAGCAGGCGAAGTGTCTCAGGGCCAGCATGTGCCTTCCCCACCTCCAGAACCTCCTCCCTCCCCCTGTGGCTCCTGGCATTCTCTGCCTGAAGGCCCAGGAAGGGGAGCCCTGAGCAGCTGGGTCTCCTCCCTGGGCTCCAGCACATGGGGCTGTCTCTGCTGTCCCCCTTCTGGAGGCCAGGGGAGAGGTTGTTACCACCCGCTCTGATGGGACTGGCTGCAAGGTGATGCGGAGGAGCCCTGAGCTCACACTAGAGGGGGCAGGCAACAGGGCAGGGTGTTCAGCACCAGCTCTGCCACCCAGCCGCTGGCAGCCCTGTCCAGGGGAAGGCTCCCCACCCCAGGGCTGGGACTGGGGAGGGGACAAGCGCTGGCTCCTGCTTCTCCTCTCAGCCCTTAGGGCTCCTGCCCCAGTTGTTCTGAGTGGCAGGGGCAGGGAACTCTGAGGCTGTCTCCCCACCAGGGCCCCCACAGCACATGGTCATCAGCCCCATGCATCCAGCAACATGAATCAGGCCCGAGCCATGTGAGATTGGCTTCAGAATCACAAGGTTTCAACACGCTGGTTTTCTGTGAGCTGAGCCTGGTCTGGAGTGATGGGAAGCTTCTCTGCCTCCCCCCACCATGTGATCCGCCCGTACCCCGCTTGCCTGTTCCCCACCCCAGTCTGGGTGGGAGCAACTCAGGGGCAAATGAGCTCTAAAGACATGCATACAAACGCAGCCTGCACCAGACTTCACTTTCCTTTCCTACATCCTGGGGTGGGGCACTGCTAGTCCATCCCCTCCAAGCGCTGTCCTAACTCCCTGCCCTACTCATACCCTCCCGCCATACCCCCACAGCCTCCTGTGCCCCCTCATTTGGCCTTCTCCTCCCTGCCCGTTCGGTCTCCCATCCCTCCCTCATGTTCTCCTCTGCTATCCTCACACCCACCCAGCCTGCTGCTGGCTCATATTCCCCTGCAGTTTCACAGTCCCTAGCTATAACAGAGCACAGAGCAGCAGCTTCAGTCCTTTGGCAGTCCTGATTTCCCATGCACTGGCTGTCTGGAAAGAGTTGCTACCGTGACAAGTCAGCTTGTCTCCTCAGCGCATTGTAAAGAACAGGAGGTGATAGCGTTGGGATAAGAGCAGAAGTCACCAACTTGATGCCAGAAATCACGGTATCACGAGGGACTTCAAAACCCACTAACTACAGTGTGACTCATCATAAAGCCAAGGGAGCACTGATACCCCGCTGCTCCCTCAACCCCTTTGCCCCCTGCAGCCTCCCCTCCTGGCCCCCAGTATGACCTGTCTCTCCACCTGATTCCTGACCCCGAGGTGACTCCTGCTTCTTACTTCCACATGTGGCAGGGAAAAGGAGAAGAAAGAGCAATCTCCCGTGGAACTGAATCTGGAGCCTCAGAACTGGGCTCACAACACCATGCAGCCCATTGCGTACGGCTTCAGAAGAAGCCAGAAAGGCCCTAAATAGAGTTTTCCATTGAGGACGGTGGCCCAGCATCCCCTGGGCCAGGATTGACAAGTAGTACATAGAGCTGAGGACCCCACGGTGATGGGAGCTGAGGCACATGGCAAGCAGGAGATGGTGCAGGCCAGAGTGGAGGAAATTGTTTGCTTGCCCCATGCTGCTACTGCTGCACACTCCAGGCTGTATTAAAGCACTGCAATCTGCTTGTTTCTTGCACTTGCCTGCACCTGGGCGTTACAGTCAGGAAAGCACTCTGTATTCCACAGCTAGCTACTGTTTAGTTTGGATCAAACATGCCAATCAGCAGCATAACAGGAAAACTAATGTGGCACACACACGCATTAGAGTTTGCTTAAATTGCCTGAGACATTTCTGACCATCAGGCTATGCTCAAGATTCAGCAGCATGTGCTTGCAATTAAGCCACATATCTTCACCAACTGCCCTTTGCAATCAGTTGCAGGAGGATAAAGGTAAGTAGCTGACACAAAGCCAGTCCTTGTGTGTGCCAGGTTGAGCAGTGTGCTGGTGGGGGAGCCCCCTGGATTAATTTAGGGGTCAGTTGCTGCCTTAGAGATGGCTGGTCACGCTGAGGGCTCTGGAAATCTCCTGGTGATGAGAGTGATCTATTGTCCTCCATGGCATAGCAGTAAATTCCCCTCTAGGGCTGGTTCAAAGAAGGGCAAGGGAAGATCTGGGACCAGCAATGGGAAGCCAAAGCCATGGAGAGCACAGAGGCAGAGCAAGCTCTTTGAAAAGACAGTGCCAGCAGCTGGTGTCCGACAGGTGATGGGGAAGGCAGCAAGAAGAAGACAGCTATCACATGAGGAGTTGAGTGAGGAGGAGGAGCAGAGGGTACAAAGGCCACAAAGAGGAGGAAGGAGGGACAAGAATTAATGCTGGGCATGGGAGGTAGTTTGGGTTTATGGCCTCAGCACATTAGCTGGATATTAAAATAATCAACAGTAAAATAGTTAACAATGCTGACATGCACATGGAGACACTAGGTTTCAGAGTCAACATCACATTGTTTCAGACTGTCTGCAGGCTCAGACAGATGTCACTACATTGGTTACACTCAGTTCCCATTTGGAACATTTTCCCTGCTATCATAAGGTCTAGAAACATCATTAAAGAAAAGAAGCAGCAGCTTGGTTTCTGGAACACAACTTTGTGGCAGGGAGCAGATTGGTGGTGAATTCATGGGTGAGACAAGGAGGGAGCATGTAGGGTCCTGAACATACGTCTCACTGCTGGGGAGTGTGGACTTTGGAAGTGCCCTACTGTGCACACACAGCAGATGAAGCTGGGACAGTGTGAGATGGAGGATGGCTGCAGCCTGCCCTTGTGCATGGCTATGGGAGCTGTGACACGAAAGGGGGTTGATAGCAAAGCAGCAGGCTAGTCTCTGTCTTCAAAAACTGGAGGAAAGGAAGAAGCCTTGCTGCTGGCTTGTGGGCTGCTGCCCTGGCAGCGGTGGCAGCCATTGGCTTGTGGCCTCTGACCATGTGACGCCACGATAGCTGACAAAGAGGCCTATGCTTCCTCCAGCCTCCGGACTGGCCACGGAGGGGCAAGAGCCCAGTAACATGTGACATCTGAGTTTCACCATTGACAAGCAGGTACTTCTAGCCAGCCAGCAGGTCTGTCTGTGTTCAAACGTCTGAGCTGAGATGCCCACTGGCTAATCTTTCAACCACGTTCCAACCCTGTGCGGTGGGGAAGAGACAGGCTGTTACCCAGCCACCCGTGATTTGGGCAGGGTGCTGAACTGGCGTCAGAGCTGTAGCGTCAACGTTAACTTCAACCATGGAGCAATTTGACTTTCCCAGTATCAGCTCTTTGGCTGGAACATACATCTCAGTTTGGGGAGGTCAGTTTTTATACAAAGGCCTATTTGCTTCACCCAGAGCAATACCAGCACTCTGAGAAAATGGGGGTAAATTATGGCTCCACTGAAGTCAATCACAAAACTCCCACTGACTGCAATGGGCCAGGATTTCCCCCTCCATGTATGATAAAGCCCTAGGGACATGGGGAGAAATGGGATGATATTGTGTTATTTGAGAAACAGCCTGTGATTTGGCTGCCTGATCATATGAATGCTTGAGGGGTCAGAGTGACCATTATATGTGAATCCTTAACTCCAGAAGTTCCTGATTTTTGGGTGTTGCTGTGGAGCCCAGAATGCAGCCGTTTTATAGGGAGTATCTGTATTAACCATGCTGTAGTTCTTACCAGGTGTCCTTAACATTTGCAAAGAGCAAGCTCACAGCTAATGCCCCCCTCAATTTACTGAACTCTTGTTTCGAGGGCTTCCTTGAGACGTCAGTGCTTGTGCTGGCCCTGCACTGCCATGAATTGCACTCACCACATTTAACTAAGACTTCACTGAGAATTTTGCCAGAGGGAGAATGTCTGGTGCTGTGGTTCTTCATGCCCATACCTTACTTGAAGAGAGGGGGACACATCACCCAATCTTCATGAGGATTGGCCAGGATTTTAATGATAAAGAGGAATTTAAAGCAATTCAGGTCCAGTGTGGAATTGCTTCCTCTTGTTCTAGTTAGGGTTGCCAACTTTCTAATCACGCAAAACCAAACAGCCTTGCCCTGCTCTTGCCCCGCCCCTTCTCCGCGGCCCGGCCCCCACTCACTCCATCTCCTCTCCCCCTCCGTCACTTACTCTCCCCCATCCTCACTCACTTTGACTGGGCTGGGGCAGGGGGTTGGGGTGAAGGAGGGGGTGAGGGCTCCAGCCGGGGGTGTGGGTGCAGGGTAGGGCCAGAAATGAAGGGGGTTAGGGTGCAGGAGGTGACTGGGGAAGGGGGTTGTGGTGTGGGTGGGAGGGAGTGCTCCGGCTGGGGGTGCGGGCTCTGGGGTGGGGACGGGGATGAGGTGTTTGCGGTGCAGGCGGGGAGCTCCAGGCTGGAGCTGAGGGGTTCGGCGTGTGGGAGGGGGTTTTGGTGTGAGAGGGGGCAGGGGTTGGGGTGTGGGAGGGGTTGTGGGCTCCAGGAGGGAGTTTGAGTGTGGGAGGGGGCTCAGGGAGGGGGTTGAGGTACAGGAGGGGATGCAGGGTGCGGGCTCCAGGAGGGGGCTCAGGGCTGGGGCACGGGTTTGGGGTGCGGGCTCTGGGAGGGAGTTAAGGTGCTGTAGAGGGTTCTGACCAGGGCAGGAGGTTGGGGTACAGGAGGGGATTTGAGATGCAGGCTCCAGATGGGCAGCGTTTACCTCAGGCGGCTCCCAGTCAGCGGCGCAGCAAGGCTAAGTCAGGCTCCCTGCCTGCCCTGACTCCACACAGCTCTCGGAAGCAGCGGCATGTCTGGCTCCTAGGTGTAGGGGTGGCCAGGCGGCTCTGCACAGTTCACGCTGCCCCTGCTCACAGGCACCACCCCCACAGCCATGGTTCCCAGCCAATGGGAGCTGCAAAGCTAGTGCTCGGGTCAGGAGCAGCAAGGGGAGCCTCCCTGCTGCCCCTGCATCTACAGGTCACAGGGACATGCCACTGGTTCCGGGAGCCCTAGGGAGCCTGCCTTAGCCCCACTGCACCACCGACCAGACTTTTAACAGCCTGGTCAGTGGTGCTGACCGTAGCTGCCAGGGTCCCTTTTCGACCAGGCGTTCCGGTTGAAAGCCAGATGCCTGGCAACCCAAGTGCCAGTGGTAGGGGTCTATTACAGGAGTTGTTGGTTGAGGTTTGGTGGCCTGCAATGTGCAGGAGTTCAGACTAGATGGTCGTGATGGTCTCTTCTGACCTTAAAGTCTCTGAGTCTGACTCTATGAGTCCCCTGCTCCATGCTCATCTCAGGCTGACCCACAATAAAGGGCTTTCCTTTCCATTCAGTTTGAAAAAAGAATCAGTCCACTTCCTGGAGAACTACTCACACGTGCCCCGCAGCTCCGTCACTCCTCCACATGATTAGACCCCAAGGACTTGTGGAATCTGGAGAAGTGGAGGTGGGACCCTGACCCGGTGCTAATAGAGAAACTCACAGCGGGAATTAGATCTGTTCCCTAAAATAAACAGTATGAGTCTCTGATTTCTAAACAAGCCTCAGCAACCCTTTTCGCCCTGTAATGATCGGCTGTGACTAATCATTCTGGTAGGTGTTGGGTCAGAATCAGCAATGGTTCTCCACTAAGGTCATTTACTTTAGTTGTTTATACTGCTAATTTTATCCCTGCTCAGAGTGGCTAATGTATTCTTTATACGCCTAGCAATGATAAATGTTGCTGCTAAATAAAGGCTTCCTGGCACAGGACAGTTTGAGGGCTGATATGGGAGATCCAGAACTTTATCAGCAAAGGAATTAACACTCCGTGTGACAGGTTTTCCTATTTTCCACCAAGCTACGCACTTATGAATGGGAAATAGTGCCAGCAAATAGCATTCCCTGGTAAGAGAGCAGATAAATGATGTATTGTGCCTTCACAAGGCAGGGGTGCTGAGTGGTGAAGGGAGTTAGAAGGCAACTTGCACCTGCGGGGGCTAGAAGGAATTCTGCATGCACCTGTACTCTGAGCCTGTGGCTGCTCCCAGGAGAAGAGTCACCTCGGAAGGGAGCCAGAGCTTAGACATGTAAACCTGAGAAAATGGGGCTCCTGGAAGCACATAATACACAGAAAGCAGAGTCTCTGCCGAGGCTGCTGGACACAGGTGGACACCATGTTTCTCCCTGGCTCGCCAGCTCCTATGCTATCTTAACAGCCTGTGCTATGTAATGTCGTCATCACACAGGGGCTCCCTAAGTGCTGGCATGGACCTAGCAGTCAGAGATGGAACTGCTGAGCAAAGGGCAATGCACAGGAATCACAGCTACAGCTGGGCAGGAAATGTGGGGGTTTTCCCTGGAAAAATTTGACTTTTTGGTGAAAAATCAAAAACCCCAAAATTTTGGTCAAAAACCTTTTAAGGTAAAAATTGAACATTTTGATTCAGAAATGCCATTGCAGTGCCTCAGTGGAGCTGTAGTTTTGGTATTCATGCCCCTATTGTCCTCTAAGGGTTGGGCTCCCTGACTGGACTACATCTCCCACAATGGAACATGGTCTCTCCTTCTCACTCAGCCACTGCGGTGCATTCTGGGAGTCCCTTGCTATGCTGCATCCTGGGATGTGTAGTGCAGGTGGGGAATCTAGGCCATAGAAGAGAAAAGGGACATGAGGCACCTGAACTACAACCCCCATGAGGCATTGCATTGGTATTTCCAAATCAAAATGTTCAGTTTTCAGGGTTCTGTTTTTCAATGAAAAGTTGTAATTTTCCAGAGAAAGCAGACACTCCAGGAAAATAGTGTTTAGTTGAAAACTCAGTTTTCTGTGATAAAAAACAGTTTACATGGAAAGTTTTGACCAGTCTGCCTCACAGCAAAGAGAAAGCTACGTTGGGAGATGAGAGGAGGTGGGGACAATGCACAGGAGAGGCAGGAAGGACAGGTCAGAATGTTGTGCCAGAAGGGAAAGAGTGGGAGTTAAGGTGAGTCTTGGAAAGTGTGGTTGTAGTATCTTTATGACAAGCAGAGCAACTCTTTATTATGAGCAGGAATGGTGTATAGAAAGAACAAATGTCCCACTGCTCTGTAAAAAGAACAGGAGTACTTGTGGCACCTTAGAGACTAACAAATTTATTAGAGCATAAGCTTTCGTGGACTACAGCCCACTTCTTCGGATGCATATAGAGTGAAACATATATTGAGGAGATATATATACACACATACAGAGAGCATGAACAGGTGGGAGTTGTCTTACCAACTCTGAGAGGCCAATTAAGTAAGAGAAAAAAACTTTTGAAGTGATAATCAAGATAGCCCAGTACAGACAGTTTGATAAGAAGTGTGAGAATACTTACAAGGGGAGATAGATTCAATGTTTGTAATGGCTCAGCCATTCCCAGTCCTTATTCAATCCTGAGTTGATTGTATCTAGTTTGCATATCAATTCCAACTCAGCAGTCTCTCGTTGGAGTCTGTTTTTGAAGTTTTTCTGTTGTAAAATAGCCACCCGCAGGTCTGTCATAGAATGACCAGACAGGTTAAAGTGTTCTCCCACTGGTTTTTGAGTATTATGATTCCTGATGTCAGATTTGTGTCCATTAATTCTTTTGCGGAGAGACTGTCCGGTTTGGCCAATGTACATGGCAGAGGGGCATTGCTGGCACATGATGGCATAAATCACATTGGTAGATGTGCAGGTGAACGAGCCCCTGATGGTATGGCTGATGTGATTAGGTCCTATGATGATGTCACTTGAATAGATATGTGGACAGAGTTGGCATCGGGCTTTGTTACAAGGATAGATTCCTGGGTCAGTGTTTTTGTTCAGTGATGTGTGGTTGCTGGTGAGTATTTTCTTTAGGTTGGGGGGTTGTCTGTAAGCGAGGACAGGTCTGTTTCCCAAGATCTGTGAGAGTAAAGGATCATCTTTAAGGATAGGTTGTAGATCTCTGATGATGCGCTGGAGAGGTTTTAGTTGGGGGCTGAAGGTGACAGCTAGTGGCATTCTGTTATTTTCTTTGTTGGGCCTGTCTTGTAGGAGGTGACTTCTAGGTACTCGTCTGGCTCTGTCAATCTGTTTTTTCACTTCAGCAGGTGGGTATTGTAGTTTTAAGAATGCTTGATAGAGATCTTGTAGATGCTTGTCTCTATCTGAGGGATTGGAGCAAATGCGGTTATATCTTAGAGCTTGGCTGTAGACAATGGATCGTGTGGTGTGGCCTGGATGGAAGCTGGAGGCATGTAGGTAAGTGTAGCGGTCAGTAGGTTTCCAGTATAGAGTGGTGTAGCTGCAACTGTCTTGTACTGGGTTTCTTTGTTTCTGCCCCTGCAGGAAGTGTCCCAGGAAATCAAACACTGTACCTACAGTGTACAGAAAGCATGACATAACTACACTTCTCAGAGGACTTACTCTATGAAACATCTCCCCTTCTTTAGATCCCTTTCTAAATTTCTTCACTGAACTGAACCACCACTAAATGATCACTGGCATGTTGACTTGCCAGTGCCCTTCCTGCCAGATTCTCACGAGTCTTTGTTTGTTAGTTGTGGGAAAGGTCTTGCTCATTCATTATAATATTTTTTACTTTCTGATTGTACTTGCCAAGTCTTTTCCTCACTATCACAGACTCCTTAGTCATCCTTTGTTTTGCCCTATATCTGGTAATTGAGTATTTACATATCTGTTGTAAACAAGTTCAGCAGGTGACTTTCCACATTGCAGTGGTGCTCTGTAGTTGAGTAGTGCTAAATACCAATTTTCTCCTCCATCCATTACTTTTTGAGCAAATTCTTTACTATACGTACTCCACATTAAGAACATATAACTGCCAGACTAGGTAAAATCAATGGTCCATATAGCCCAATGTCCTGTATCTGACAGTGGCCAGTACCAAAGCTTCAAAGGGAGTGTTCAGAAGAGGGCAATTTTGGAGAGATCCACTCCTATTTTCCCCTCCAGGCTTCTGGCAGTCAGAAGTTGAGGGTCGCCCCAACCATGAGGTTGCATCTCTGATCATCTCAGCTAATAGACCTATCCTCCATGAACTTATGTAGTTCTTTTTTTAACCCATTTATAGTTTTGGCCTTCACAACATTCCAAGGCAATGAGTTCCACAGATTAACTGTGCATTGTGTGAAAAAGTACTTCCTCTCGTTTGTATTAAACCTGCTGCTGACTAATTTCATCAGGTGATGTCTAGCTTCTCTTTTCACTTTTCCCACACCATTCGGTATTTTATAGACCTCTATTATATCCCCCCGCTTAACTGTCTCTTTTCTAATCTGAACAGACCTAATATTTTTAGTATCTTCTTATATGGAAGCTGTTCCATATCCTTGATCATCTTTGTTTATGATCAATGGTTTGGAACCTTCTTTGAAACTTTTGCGGTTCCACTATATCCTTTTTGAGATGGGACAACCAGAAATGGCCATGGGATGCACAGTGTGGTGCATCCTGGATTTATATAGTGGCATTGTGATATTTTTTGTCTTATTTTATATCCCTTTCCTAATAATTGTTCACATTCTTTTTGACTGCTGCTGGACTTTAGATTTCACTATCTTGAGTAACTTTGTCTCATCTGCAAACTTTGCCATTTCACTGTTCACCCCTTTTTACAGATCATTTATGATATGTTGAACAGCACCGTTCCCAGTACAGATCCTTAGGGGACCCCGCTATTTATCTCTCTCTCTAGTGAAAACTATTTATTTCTGCCCTTTGTTACCTATTTTTTAATCTGTTACTGATCCATGAGAGGACCTTCCTTCTCATCCCATGACTGCTTATTATACTTCAGAGCTTTTGGTGAGGGACCTTGTCAAAGGCTTTCTGAAAGTCCAAGTACACTATTATCAACTGGATTACATGTGTTGACATGTTTGTTGAGATCCTTAAAGAATACTAATAGGTGGTGAGGCATGCCTTCTCTTCAAAAAAACCAGGTTGGCTCTTCCCCAACAAATCATGTTTATCTATATGTCTGATAATTATGTTCTTTACTTTACATTCAGCTAATCCAATGGCTGGAGGATGTCTGGGACTAGATGTCTCATGATGAAAGTCATACATTTTAGCAAAGTTTAGGAATTCCCTATTCTTGAACTGTGGTCCATTGTCAGCTATTACTGTTCTTGGAATTCCATGATGTGAAAATACAGATTTAAGTTCCAGACAACTGTTGTGCTGTGGTATCTTCAAACGTGACTATATCTGGGAAATTGGCAAAGTAGTCCATTATAAGCAGGTGATCATGTCTTCCCAGGTTGAACATGTCAATTCTGACTTTGTCTCGAGAGATTATGTGTTGTTCTTGTGGTATCATTGGTTCTTTCTTCTGGGAATCTCTGCACTTCTGACACATTCCATACCTGCTCATCATTTCTTCACTGTCACTATTAATCCCTGGGCAGAATGCAACTTTTCAAGTTCTGCTGTTTGATTTGGTCAATCCTAGGTGCCCTTCATGTATTGTTCGAATATTCTGCTTCTCGTCACTGTTGGAACCAATCTGTGTCCTTCAAGAGCACTCCTGAGATCACTGAAAGCTTATTTTTATAGTGGGAATAGGAAGGTGGGAAGTGTTGATTTTTTTTCCTCCTTTGCTTATCACTGCTTGTAGCATTTCGTCATTAGTTGTTTCTCCAGTTCATCCCGTATTCCTGGACATACCATATGTGACATTTTAATCATGTTCACATGTACGTTTACTGCTTGTTCCATATCATCAGGCTGCGTATTGTCAGATGGAGCATGTCCTCTTGAGAGTGTGTGTCTGCCATTACTAAGTGGTGTCCAGGTTGGAACTGTAGGGTCACATCATGGTTCTGTATTTTCAAAAATAGTCACTGTATCCATGGTGGTTCTTCTCCAAGCCCCTTTTTGTTTATTGCAATCAGTAGTTTGTGAGACATTTCTGCTTTGAAGCTACACCCATAGAGAAAGTTGTGAAATCTTGTCCTGTGGCACCTTATAGACTAACAGATGAAAGCTTATGCTCCAATACATCTGTTAGTTTATAAGGTGCCACAGGACTCTTTGTTGCTTTTTACAGATCCAGACTAACACGGCTACCCCTCTGATACTTGTGAAATCTTGTACATCCATATTTCAGACCTAGTGACTCTTTATCAATTTGTGCTATTATCTCTATGGCTGTCATAGCCCTAGATGCATAGGAGACTGGCGACCAATCAGTTCCATGACTCTGTAGTAGTACTGCTCCCCACTCCCAGCCTTCCTTTCAAGGCACCTGTAGAGAGTGTGATGTCATTCAGTGGGTCAGAAAATGTTAGCACTGGAGATGATGTCAGCATGTGCATTAGATCATTGAACTCTCTTTCATGCTCTGCCATCCATGCCATTTGATGCCCTTGTGGGGGAGGTGTCTTTAGGTGAGTTGTGCGAGCTGTATAGTTAGGTAGGAACTTGCTGGCATAATTAGTGTGCCTAGAAAACTCTGAATTCCCTTTTTATCTTCAGGTCTCGGCACGTTTGCCTGAATTCTTGATTCATCAGACAAAATTCCCCTTAAGATCAGTCTCTCTCCTAAGTATGTTATTTTGGTTGCTTTAAATTGACATTTGGCCTTATTTAGTTTAAGGTTATTAGCTCTCACAATTTCCAGAACTCTTCTAAGTTTTTCCTTGATGTCTTCATTGTACACTTTCACACCTGCTAGACCCTCTCGCATCTGGCTCACTGTATGGTGAGATACTTCTGGAGCCAAACATCTTCTAAAAGGAGCTTTAGGAAACAGTATCTGCCAAATGGTGTGTTGAAAGTGCAGGTACTGGAGCTCTCAGTATCCAAGGGGATCTGCCAAAATCCAGCTGATGCATCCAATTTGCTGAAGAAGTTGTCTCCTGCCATCTCAGACAACAGTTCACTTTTTGTGGGCAAGTGGAAGTGTTCTCTTTTTATGTTTTTGTTCAGCTCCTTAGGATCCACAGGCAGCTGTAGTCCCCTTCCTTTTGGCTCTATAATTCCTAAGGAGTGAACCCAATCGGTTAGTTCTTCTGTTCTTTGAATGATACCATTTGCTGGCATGCTTTGTAGCTCTTCTAGCCCCTTTCTTAAACTTGTGACACTTTTGTGTAGCATGTGTCACAGGTTTCACACCTTCTCCTAACAATACCTTGTTTCTTACTGGGAGGCACCCATTGCCTGTGAATGCATCTTCATCTTTCGTATCTGGTTGCCAGGACTGTCTGGATGTATCTCATGTAATCATTTCCCGCCAGTGTGAGGACCTCGGGCACTGCTGCACCTCGGTCCCTCCTATTCTCTGCACATACTAGCCTAGTCTCCTGTGGGCTGTAAACTCTGGTCTCATTTCCGTTGCTGGGTTTAGTGTGCAGGTGCTGGGTGGTGTTGGTGCCTGTGATACATAGGAGGTCAGACTAGATGATCTGGTGGTCCATTCTGGCCTTACACTCTATGACTCCATGTTGCTTTTCTGTCTCTCTGTAGCGTACATCCTCTTAACAAGACCTCACATATGTGTAACCCTCTGGGTACCACCACAAACTCTTGTTTTATCATTTTCCCTTTGTATTTCAGTGTCAATGTGCACTCTCTCAACCCTGGAATTGTTCCTCTGTTACAGTATTTCACAGATACTTTTGACTCTTCCACTTTTATGTGCGCCTCACATCTTCCTATTTCAGTTAGTACGTTGATTTGTGCCCCAGTGGCTATCTTGTATGTCATATAAGTGCTATCTGTGCACATTTTAATTAGCCAATCTTTTGTGTTTCCAGCCTCTTCTGTTACTGTACTTAAAAGCTGCTCTTTCTCTTCACTTGAGGAATCCATTTTTGCACTTAATACATGCATTTTCCTGCTTCCCCTACACATTTTAGCATAATGGTTTGGCTTATTACAGTTTCTACATATTTGTCTGAATGCTGGGCATTTCCTATATTCATGCTGATTGCCACATCATGGCTTTGTTTCCTGCTTTCCATGTTTCTTCCCTGGCCAACTTAATTTCTATGACCCTTTCCCTTGCTGGTTTTGCTGTGGTACTCACACTGTCATGCTCTCTACCTTCTCTAAGCTGTTTAGCTGTGTTTCTGGTTGTTCTGCTGCTTGGCGTATACATTTGCCCTTTGTAACATCAGATCCATCTCCCTTAGTAACCATCATGGACTCTTTTATTATACACCTGGACAATCTAGTCTTAACTGAGAGTCTTTTGATATTCAATAGTCACAGGACTGACTTTTTAGTTTTACATCTGTGACAAACTTCTCTATTGTTTCCCCTTCATTCTGTGTTCTCAGCCTGAACATAAACCTCTCCTAAGGAACAGTTTTTCTAGGGACAGTATGATCCTCAAAAGGATTTCATTATTTCCACAAAGCTTTCCTCTGTCACTCTGTAGCAGCCATTTTCGATTCTCATCATCTTCATCAGCTGCTCTATACCTCAGGGCAGGATAAGATCAGAAATGAGGATATTCAAAGCCAAATCCAGCAACCACTGCCATTTAGCACTGGCTCAATTTTGGCAGCTTTCTTGGTACGGACATATTATTAGAAAGGAAAAACAATAAAGTCTGAAGCCTGTGTATCAAGGAATGCCACTATATGGCCAGTGATCATGTGGGTGCTGAAAGCTTCAGGGGAGCAGCAAGATTGCCAGAGATGGACATAAACTGAATATACAATCAGACCTCCATGAGGCCCTAGTCAGAAATCAATCTGCAAGGAGGCCACATCCCTTTGGAATTTGCCATGATGATGATTAGCAGCAGCCATTGTACTGTTACCTCTGACTGGGTCATCCAGCATGCTGTGCCTTCCAGTGCTGGTACCATGTAGTATCTTACTGACAAGACTGGTGTTTAAGATAAACCCTTAATTATGAACAGGAACTATGTACAGAAATGAGGTAACAAACATCGTACTGCTCTGTGTAGCTGCAGCCTGCAACTGCCCTATCCTTGGTTTCTTTGCACCTGACCCAACAGAAAGTGTCCCAGGAAACCAAAGATTGCAACTGCAGTGTACAGAAAATGTGGCATCTCTACACTTCCTAGAGGACTTACTCTAACACAGGGGCAGCAGGGTTACTGCCCAGAGTCTGTGGAGTGGCAGTAAAGCAGCAGAGGGATGAGAGAGAGAGAGGGACTGTGGAGGCCAGATTTGGAGCTGCAGGCAGAGATGGGGTCCTTGACCTTGAACAGGAGGGGAGTGATTCTGTAGTGTGGGTTGGAGCGATGTGATCCCATTCACATACAGTGCTGGAGAAGTGGATGCTGTCTTCTGCAGTGTTATGTTCGTGGCATACACATGGGAGAAGTTAGAAGAAAACATCAAATGCTTTTGCTGGAAGGTTGGAACATAACGCTACTTCTGTTATTAGAATCCATAATGATACACAGTAACCAATAACAGAAAGGGACAAAGCAGGCTGCTCCCTAAGGCAGAAAGGCACAAATCTGAGGAACTGTCTCTCTAAATTGCCCTGTTTTGTTCATTCCATTTGTTCACTGGGCTAGATGAACCATTGATCTGGCGCCATATGGCCGTTCTTATGTTAACTCATTCTACCTTGTTCTAGGCCGTGTCTTTCCAAACTGACTTTGATGGCATGCTTCCCTACAGAGCCCCCCAAGCCTGCAGGCAGGACCAGCAAGTCCCCTCCCATACACACACATTCTTAAAGTGACAGCTTTCAATTCCAACAGTCTGTGATACACTATGGCGGTCGGCCATCAGCTAGAGAACAATAAAACAAGCTGGATGATATATCCAGGCTGCACTGTCTCCTTAAATAAGCTGTAAGGCTTGGAGAGGCAGGCGCAGGGGATGCCTCCCTGCAATATTCAGCTACCACTTTGTTACCTGTTTTCCATGAGGAGTTCATAGTCAGCAGTGATGACAATCAAATCCTTCCCCTCCCCTGAGCTGTGCGCTCAGACTAGCTGTTCTCTTGGATTCTGAAATTTTCCTTCTCCAGTGATGATCAGATCCAATGCACAGTAAACACCATCCCATCCTGGGCCCAGACAGTGGCTTGAGTGTCCTTTGGGGGTCCCTGGGGCTCTAACTCACTCATTTCCTTCAGGAACTGCGGTGTGACTGTTACTAGCCCCCAGTTAGATAACAGTGAGCTGAACTCAGTTCCAGCCCCCTGTCCTGCTCTCCTTGCACATCTGCTTTCACTTCTGCCTCTCCCGAACATGTGTGCTTGCCATTTCCCTGCTCCTCCTGGCTAATTCAAACCTGCTTGGGTCTGGTACTAAGGGTGACTCAGCATGCTGGGCAGCAAGGCTGGCTGTGAGCAGGGGGACACTGCAAGTGACACGTGGGGTTTCATGGTAATGTGTTCTCCCTGGAAAGCTCAGCTCAGATGCAGAGTGTTGTGCTGCGACAGGGGGGTTGAGGGGTGCAGGGGATACTGTAATGTCATGAGCTGAGGATCTGGGATGCGGACTCCTGCCTCATTGACAACAGGCTGGGCAGTGTGCAGTGCCTGTGGCGGGCTGCTCACTGACAGAGTGGGTACAAACAGATACAGATCAGCTGCCTCATACACAGTGAAATTCTCCCTGAGCAAATTAGTGTTTAGTGGTACTGAACTGGTGCTAGGCATCGTGCTGGCCTTCACAGAGGGACTTTTCACCACTCGGAGGAAAGCGTCCTATGGAAATGGGGTGTGAGTGTTCTATTGCTGTGGTTCTCAACCAGGGTATGACTACCCCTGGGGGTACGCAGAGGTCTTCCGGGGGTATATTAAGTCGTCTAGATATTTGCCTAGTTTCACAACAGGCTACATGGAAAGCACTAGCGAAGTCAGTACAAACTAAAATTTCATACAGACAATGATGTGTTTATACTGCTCTATATACTATACACTGAAGTGTAAGTACAATATTTATATTCCAATTGATTTATTTTATAATTATATGGTAAAAATGAGAAAGTAAGAAATTGCTCAGTACTAGTGTGCTGTGACACTTTTGTATTTTATGTCTGATTTTGTAAGCAAGTAGTTTTTAATTGAGGTGAGACTTGGGGTACGGAAGGCAAATCAGACTCCTGACAGGGGTACGGTATTCTGGAAAGATTGTGAGCCACAGTTCTATTGCACCTGATGGGCTCGATTCTCCTCTCACATGCACCAATTATTTATTGGGGGAACTGCTGATTTCTGTCAAATTACTCTCGATTTACACCAGTCGTAGACCAGACTCAGATCCACAAGGAGCAGAGTAAAGGGTATATAGAAACTTAACATTGGTATTCCTGACTAGGGTGCACTTGACTTGACCATCTGAGTATTCAAAGTTTGGAGTGGTTTGGCCCTGGGGTTTGACTCTGGCCCATTTCAGACAGATGTTCTGCTCTCTCTTGTTGTGTGGCAGAGGGGCTGGCTACACTCTAGTAATTCCCAGAGACTCTGTTTCTCTTTGGAGGTTTCCTAGCCTTGAATTAACAAGTCCAAACTTGTGAGGTTGGCAGGCTCACAGCCCAAAGAAAGCTTGCTGCTGGGTGGGGGGATTTGTGGTTATTTGCACTGGGATGGAGCTGAGGGAATTAGAGCAAATAACGGTGACAATAACTTTGCCCTTTTTCTGTTCATGAAGTGCCTGTGGCAGCATCTGATTTTCATAAAGGTATTTGTTATTTCAGTTGACTTGACAAATAATTGGGATTGTCCTTAGATTGTTTGGTTCAGGGATTCAGAAGCTGAGTTCTATGGTTCACATGGTGCTCTGTGGGACCCCTGATTGGATGGATGGAATCAGGTCATCAGTGCTAATGTCCATGGTTATGAGTGACAGATTCTCTTCCCCCCTTTGCAAAGGGACAACCTGCAGCCTAGGCAGAACCTGAGTCCCACATAGCGGGCTGGTGCCTTCCGTCTCGGGCTGGCCTTCTGCCTAGGAGTGAATTTCAGCTGCCGTGAATACTCTGATATTCATTAGTTATTATGTTTTTCTATGCACATAGCTCAGTTACTTCCCTACAAGCTGAATGGTGGTAGTTTTTTTTTTTTTTTTTTTTAAGGGAAACACGAAAACAAGTCTCAGTGTGTGTGACTCCACTGACATCCTGCATTGACTCTACCTCACAACATGGCCGTTACCCCTGTAGAGAACCGAACCCTACAAATGTAAAGATGCAATATAGAGAAAACTAAGTGTTGACAGTGCCATCATGTCACACCCCACATCTATAGCATTAGCATTACCGTTTTCCAAGTGACAATTTGAAACCCTGAGTAGGGCTATTGCTGCTGGGAGACTTGGACAGGGCTCCCCCAAAGCAATGATCCAAACCATTCAAGAGGCAAAAGACCTGCTAAAGGATGTTTTAAAACAATCTTTGACCCTCAGTCCTCACTATACTTGTTGTTTCTTAAGTCACATGGACTCAAGCTCAGCTCTTCGTCCCACCACAGGCACGTAGGTGAGGTTCTCTGGAGCAGCGTGGCAGCCCGGGGCATGTTCCATGCTGCAGGAACATACCATGCTGTGCATGCTTAGGCTCTATTTTTAAATGTCCATAACTTTGTTTTTCAAAACAAATGTATTCCAGCCACAGCAGAGGCACCAGGCCTCACTCAAAATTCTGCCAAGGCCAAGGCTGAGGTATTAAACAAGGTTGATTTGGGATTATCCCAGCTAAAAGCAGCCTCTGAAAGCCCCTTAGGTGAGTTTTCTTTCTCTCTTTCTTTTCTAATCACAGTGAAATAACTGGGAAATGCCCCCAATGGATTGTTATGAAACTTTAAAAGCACATACTTCTGGACTGGGGTCAATCACGAGCCAGTCAGCCAAAAAATGTGATTTCTGGAGAAAGCTGAAGTACCTGTAAATACGAATTCAGGGTACAAAGCCCATTTGGAGACACAGAGCTCTTGGGATGCTGTAATGTTTTGGGGTTTTATGTAGTTATAACCTGCAGGCAGTCGCTCCAACCCTAAGATGATTTCAGTCAGAGAGCTAAAGGCAGTAAACAGACTTAATTGGTAATATAGATGTGCAGCTCATAAAAAGAATTGCACTACAACTAACAATAAGCATTTCTTGCATGCAAGCAGTTGCTTACAGGTGGTGCCCAAGCATGTAAACAAAATGATTATGTGGTGTGGATTATGTTAGGTCATGCATTCAGTTCAAGTGATTTGATAGATAATGGATTCTAGGAGAAGTAAAGCCAGTGGCTGGACATGAGACAGTGATAAGGACTCTGTAAGGGCCCTTTTGGTTTCTAGGAGCCACCCTTCAATATTTGTTCAAATTCCTGCCATGGGAGGAGACGGCTGGAGGAGAGAGTTGAGGCTGGTGGGCTGGAGAGGGCTTGTTCTTGGAAGGTGCCAGGAAGGGACTCGGAATGAGTTCATACATGGGTTTACTTGTAAGTAATAAAGTGAGTTCATTAACTGAGCCTGAGAGGAGCTCTGGTGATTGGTTTCCCTGGCCTCCAAAGAGCACCAACCACAGCTATCCGTGAGCTCCTGCTCCTGAGGACAGGGTCCTTGGATTAAGGGAACAGAGGGAGGGGTGACATGAAGTGTGACGCTTGGTGTTGGCAGCTGTTACCTGAGCCTGGGGCACAGGAAATGCTGGGTCATGAGACCATGTCAAAAAATAACATGGGACCAGAACCTCTTCTGTAACTTGGCCCCTTTTCACCCTGAAAAACAGCTGGGTCTCCCCAGTTGGATTCCTGTAGCACTGTGGCAGCTGGCATATCATAGAGCAGCAGTTCTCAAACTGTGGGTCAGGACCCCAGAGTGGGTCGTGACCCTATTTTAATGGGGTCACCAGGGCTGGTGTTAGACTTGCTGGGGTCTGGGGCTGAAGCCTGAGGGCTTCAGACGTGGGTGGAAGGGCTCAGCTTACAGCCCCCTTCCTCCACCTGGGGCTGAAGTCCTGGGGTCTTGGCTTTGGCTCTCCCGCTTGGGGTGGCGTGGCTTGGGCAGGCTCAGGCTTTGGTCCCCCCTCCTGGGGTCATGTAGTAATTTTTGTTGTCAGAAGGGGGTCGCGGTGCAATTAAATTTGAGAACCCCTGTCATAGAACATATCAGTGGGGATGCTTATGGTCTCTGGCTGACCCAGGGGAATGGAAAGGTGGCTTAGATCCACCTTCTCACCCCACCTCCTCCTCTCTCATCAGCTGCATTGAATGTAAACTCAGTGCAGCTGATAATCTGACCCACAGTGTCCTAAAACAATAGCTCTATTTTTGCTATCTTCTCCAGGCACAATGTGCAATGCAGGAATTTCCAGTCCAGGTGACTTGAGATTAACAGCAAAGAAAGAAAGCACACATATAACATGTCCATGGGAGAGCACAGTGTGTGAGACTTACTCTGACATTCAGCTTGACCTGCATTACTGCACTGCCCCTCTCCTACACTCATATGGATCCCTATACCACTTCGTCAATGGACAGAACCGGGTACAGTTTTAGCTGCTTCTACTGTATGACTGCAGCAAATGACAGGATACTGACTAAGCTCATTCTCTTTGCTTAGGCCAAAGCAGGCAGTAAGAATCTGTTAGCTGCTGATACATGAGGTATGTGCATTTGGAATCTTATTTTCTGTTCACTCCCCTCAGCTCTAGTGATTAGGAGCTAAAGTGAGTCAGCTGAGGATAACAGAGCTGTGGCCAAGGGCATTAGTAGACAATGGGGAGGAAAAGCTCACCAAAACATACTCCAGAACGCCAAAAAAACCCACAAAGCAGCAGCCGATAGCATCAGTTAAACTTCTTGCCACTGATTTGGAGACAACTCTTTGCATAAACACACTAGTTCATGCAAAGAAACGTATATATCCCAACTCCAGTCGCTAAAGGACAGGAACTGAATAAATAATGACAGCATTTCCTGATGGAAATGACCTGCAGAAAGAGTGATGCACATGTTCTTGAGGTAGGCCCATATCACGTCCTTTTCCTGGCAGACCTCGAGGCACCAGGCAGTTGCCTGGATTAGGGCATGTACAGGTCTCATCCTCCTTCCACAGACACTGGTATGAATGAGGAGTAACTCCTCTGAAGTCAAGGTTGCCCCACCGATGTGAATGGTGAGTGAGGCCCCAGTGTGTGAAAAGCAAAGATCCTGCACAAATACGCCTTTGAGAGGAGAGTCAAACCCTGCTGGCTTGTACCTGCAGGTGGGAGGGAGCTCATTCTTTGCCAGTTGAAAGTGACACTGGATTGTGACTCCCAAGCTGCAGCTACACAAATCCAAAGGCTGAGGAGAGCAAGGGAGCAGGAGCTCTCACTGCCCCCTCACACAGCCATGCCTTCCCCGAGAGACTGAACGGCTGATCAGATGCCTCCTGTGTCTTTGATCCAACTTGCTCAGATGTTTTTCAAGCTCTTTATCATCAGACTCGGACTACAGCAAAGCCCCATGAGCAGTGACTGTTCCACAGTAATAGCTATGCATTGCTGACAGGACTTCCAGGGAGACACTTCCACCACAGGGAGGGGCAAGGGCATGGGAACAAACATGGCCACCATTACCATGGACATCTGGGTTCCAGGACTGAAACAATCTGCACATTGTTGTGGGTTCATTTCAGCATCACCCAAATGGAGCCACATGTTCCCTGGAGGGGCTGTTTTTGAGGGGACACCAGGGAAAAAGGCAACGTGGAGGTATTAGGCTGGAAGCAACCGGGCCACATGGACAGAGCAAGGCGCAGTTTAATAAAGTGCCACTTGTTCAACCTAACCTACATCCAGTTTCGCTCTTTGGTAATGAGACAGGTGTGTAGGGGACCAGTGCTGCATTTTGCTGCAGAAGGGCAATTCTCTGCCGTGTTAGTACATTCAGAAGCCATCTGAATTCAGCTATCACAATGAAACACACCGTATGAGACTCACCGCACTCACTGGCCGCAATAGCCTACAAGATCAATCCTTTCCCATATATGCTCTGCAAAGGCTGTAGGTGCCACTGATTTCTGCCGGACCATCAGGGTTAAAAGGCCTGCAAAAGTCTAGCAGGGTCACAGCTCAGTCCATGCTCATTTGCTCATTCAAGAATTCAGAGTGACAATGACAGCTTCTTGCAGCCTGTGCACCAGATTCAGAGAGTTTAAGGTCAGAAGGAACCATTCTCATCATTTGATCTGAACTCCTACATCACACAGGCCAGAGAACCTTCCCCAGCAATTCCTGCAACAGACCCAGAACTCCCAGCTGAGCTAGAGCAGAAAGAGGCACCGAGTCTTGAGTTTAAGACTCCAAGTGATGGAGAATCCAGCCTGTTCCTAGGTAAATTCTTCCAATGGTTAATTACCCTCACCATTAAAAATGAACTCCTGGTTTGTAGTTTGAATCTGTCTAGCTTCAGCTTTCAGCCATCAGAGCTTGTTCTGCCCTCTATCAGAAATCTCTTCATGAAAGTACTTACAAACCACAATCAAGCCACCTCTTCACCTTCTCTTGATTACGCTAAATAGACTGAGCTGAAGTCTCCCACTCAGGCAGGTTTTCCAGACCTCGTATCATTCTTGTGGCTCTGTTCTGAACCCTTTACAAGTTATTAACATCTGTTTTGACGCATGGACACCAGAAATAGATAAGTATCCTAGTAATGGTCTCTTCTGTGCCATAAACAAATACCACTTCTCAGCACAGCATCACACTGACAGTTCATGCTTCATTGGTTCTCTGCTATGACCCTTAAGTGCCTTGCAAAGTCACTGCTTTCTAAGATACAGTCCCCCATCTGTCAGGGTGACTTCAATTCTTAGTTCCTAGATATATGACGTTGCATTTGGCTGCTGGTTGTTCAAATGAGCCCAGCTTACTGAGCAGTTCAGATTGTCCTGTATAACTGAGCTATCAGTCATTATTAGTCCACCAGCTTTTCTGTCATCTGCAAACTTTACCAGCAAAACTTTGGTATTTTCTTCCAGAGCATTGCTAAAGAGATAGAATTGGCATCAGGCCAAGACCAAAACAGTGCAGGACCCCACTAAAAACACCCATGTTGGATGCTCATGCCACATTAACAATTACATCTGAGAGCTTGCAGCTGGCCAGTTTTTCATCTATTTAATAGGGCCTTTGTATCAGGCTATTTTTAATGAATGTGTCATCCGAGACTAAGCCAAACACCTTTCAGAAGTCAAGTATATTATGTCAACAGTTACCTTTGTCAACCAAACTTGTAATCTCATCCAAAAATTTTGTCAAATTAATCTAACAAGACCTGTTGTCCATAAATCCATGCTGACTGGTATTAACTATGGCACCATTCTTCAGTGCTCTATTAAATTAGCCCTATATCAGGCTTTCCAGGTTAACAGATTATATTAACAGACCTATAGTTTACTCTAGTTTTACTGTTTGCACTCTATAAATATTGGCACAGCAATAGCTTTCTGCAGTCTTTGGAACATCCCCAGTGTTCCAAGGTTTGTTAAAAATCAGCATCTACTATGCAGAGAGCCTCTGGGCCAGTTCTTTTAGAAGTCTTGAGTGCAGATTATCTGGTACTGCTGGTTATAAGCAAAATCCAGAGAAACCATGAAAAGCTAGTGCATGTGCCATTTCAAAAAAACCACCCTACTTCCAGAAACCCACACGGCAAAAGGAAACAGTAAAACTCTGAAAACCTCCAACCCTTTCCCACTCTGAGGGCAGCCGCAGCCAGGGGAGTAGGGCGAAGCATAGCTCTAGTACTGCCCTTCACTAAGGAGAGGCCCGGCACTACCACAGATGCACAGTGCTTCTACATGGATGGTCTGGGGCCCCTGGAGGCCCCACACATCTTGGGGTATCTGTGGGGCTGAGGCCACACACTCACTTTCTACAATGAGGAGCAAGCCCTGCTCCACAGTGAAAGGACAAATGCATGGGACTCCACAGGGAACCTCACAGACCCATTGCAATCTGGGGTTGTTTTCTGGCCTGAGCTGCACAGAAAGCAGCTTCATGGCATCATCATCCCTTCCAGCCTTTCAATCTCAGGGCCCAGCTCTCTGAGTCCTGCACCTTGTGTCTCCAGTGCCAGCTGTGCCAAGTGGCTATAAATACTGCTGCCTGCTCTGGTGGGTGTTTACACTCAGCGCGCACTGGTGTAGGCGACACACATGTGCGGGGCAGGGGAGAGCCAGGATCAGTGAGTCCATGAAAAACACATGATGGCAGGGAGACCCAGGACAGGAAAGTAACATGCGTCCAAAGCCCGGGAAATGCTGGCTGAGTCTGAGAAGAGCCTGGTGCTAGTAGTCGTTGTTATTACATTATTCTATAATGACATGCGGTTACAATTACACAGGCAAGTAAATAAAGACCAAAAAGATTTCTAATCAAAATCCATTTGGAGGATAAAGTTGGCTAGTTCACAGACCCACCCCCAAAGAAGAATGGGTGCTCCCTGGACTGTCGGGGGGGGGGGGGGAGGCTTGTGGCCCTGTAGGCTCCTTCTGGGCAGCAGTAGCCAGAAGTTGGCGGGAAGTGGAATTTGAACCTACCTAATCCTTTGGGGAGCCCAGAAGGCAGTTTTTGGTGGGATTGGGATAACTGAGAGCTGTCATGGTGGATCCTGGGTTTCTGGAATTGCAGGGAGCCTGATGAAGCTTTGCCCACAGACTGAGCTAGTGCTATGCTCTGTCTCCAATAACCATCGGGGAAAAGATCAATAATCACAAGAAGCATTAGGAGAGTCTTTCCACATGGGAGCCAGAAAACAAAGCAGAGCAGTACAACATCTAGACTGGGGGATCACAATCTGGAAGAAGAACATTGGTTCACAAAGCCCAGTGGGAACCCAGAGAGGAATGATTCTTAGGTCAGTTTCCCCTTTAAAATGCAGGTTTATTTCATGTGGCACCCAAGTATCGTGGCCTTAAGAACCCCTGGGGTAGAAAAAAGCAGGTAGTGCAGCCGGGTGAGAGACGAGAGATTGGAAACAGGAGGTTTTCTGCTCCCCGTTCAAGGCAGCTGGGATTGCAGCAGTGACTCCTCACACTGTCCATCAGGACAGATTTTCCTCCCAAAGGGACTGTCTCATAGCACAGCCTCATGGCCAGAAAGACACCGTGGGGCAGGGCAGGGAGAGCAGCAAAGGAAAATTGAACACTTGAAAGAAGAGATTTAACAGGCATCATGGGAGGAGGAGAAGCCGAACCCTGAGAAGTCCCTGGGAAAAGATAAGTTCTTTGTCTGATGAACAAGGATGTGGTGGGGGGAATGGTAGTAGGTGTAGGTGCGTGGGTGTGTCCAGGCTGGGGTGCGAACAGGGGAACAAGCTCATGGCAATCCCTCAGTCCACAGGGCTCTGAGGATTTGTCCCATGGCTGAGAGTGGGGGAGATGGTGCTGGGAGTTTTGTGGATCCTAGGATTGTCTGGTGCAAGCAGTGGTGGTTCTGGGATTTTTCTCTATTTGCACCGGGAGGTCAGACCAAAAAGCTCATACAGGATCATCAAGGAACTGTCCAAGTGCTGCAGCTGCTCAGTTTCAGAGGGCGACATGGGGCTAGCAGGGTCTGGAGAGTTTGCCTTGCAGGGGCTGCATCAGAGAGGAGGGACTCTGTGCCTGTCTGGAGTTTGGCTGGGAGTTGGTCCAGGAGGAGCAGGAGAGGGTGTGTGTGTGGGGGGGTGAGTCAGGCTGCACTGGGGAACTGACCAAGTCTGGGTGTTCTGCTGCCCCCTACACCTCCCAGCCAATTGGGACAATGGGCCTTTTCTACCATGAAACAGGAATTAAATGAGGGACCTTTCCAGCCTGAAAGGAGCAATCTTCTCCACTCATAAAGGTGTCAGATATATCCCTGGGAGAGGCCAGGGATGGACCCTAGGAAAGATCAGGACTCTAGGATCACTTGGTGGAATGATTCCACTGAAATTCCAACTGGGAGAGTGAAAATAGTATGAGCTGAAACCAACCCAAACCCAATTCTGATTGGGCTCAGTAACTCTGAGCTGCCTTGAATGCCCCACATCCCGTGTTCTCTCATAGCACAAGTGTGTGCAGATCAGACGAGGGGGGAAGGACTGACTGGAGTGGGATAAAATCCAGTCCCAGTGAGGCAGTGTGAAGTCCCCGCTGAACTGGTCCCTTGGCTTAGTCTGGCATGGTGGATCAGGAAGGGGTCCCCAGGCAGCTGGGAACATTTACCTAACCACAGTGCTGCAGGCCTGAAACCCTGACTGCTGGCCCTGGGTTGATGGTGCAGGAAAGGCAGGGCTCCTCCAGGTGTCCATGGCCTTTAACCAATGTCAGAGTCTCCCTGGGCTGTCTGAAATTCCAGGCCCACCTCATGGTTCCCTGGGTCTGCCTGGCCAGGTGTGGCTGGAGGCTGCAAACATTGCAAAGCGCCCAGTCCTCTGCTCTCACCCAGGTGCCATCATGAAGGAGAGCAGATTATGGGAGCACCAGAGGCTGTAGGTGTCTGAGAAAGCTCCCCAAGACCCTCAGAGACATAACAATGACTCTGTAGAGGATCCATGGGCAGGGAGGCATGTGCCAGGTCAGGGTGCCCTGGTGGCGGGGGATGGGAAGCTGAGCTCGTGCACAGACCCAGATGCCTCTCTGAGTGCAGGATGGGGCTCCAGTATTTGAAGCCCAGGGTGTAGAACAGGCCAGGCAACCTCAGCTCACGCCATCCCCTCCTCCTGCCACATGGCTGGAGGGGAAGGAGACGCCAGTAGAGGGGATTTCCTCCAGTGCTGCCTGGCTGCCTGCCCACCTCCCCAAGCAGGGTCACTATGACTCTCCTCAAGGCCACTCAGTGCTTCTCTGGCTGTTGAGCAGCTGCCAGGTCTGGATGGACAGGCGGGCTGGGCCCTTAAGGGAGGGAGCAGTGCACGGAATTGGGGAGGGAAACCGAGGTGAAATCCAGGAACACATATGGCCCTCATACCTGAACACCCCAATGCCCTCCCAGAGGACCTGACCTGTCACCGGCACGACCCATCTGCTTGGTAAGTCCTGTTGGTGCTTCTTCTTGCCGGTGAGAGACGGCAAGTGGCATGAGCTGCCAGGCGAAGAGTGAGCAGGCCTCTTCTTTCACATAGGAGAGGGGGTGGGAAGGTGGTCCCTGGAGGGGGTGGCACTCTCCCTGGTGCAGTCAGGTTCCTGCAGGTCTGTTCTGCAATCCCCATGGGGTGGTCAGGCCTCCTGAGAAGGGGAATTGCTTGTCATTGGAGGTTCTGGTTTTACAAATGCCTGGATTCTGGCATTTCCTAGCTGCATAGGACTTGGCTGTGCAATCGTAGTGCTCTGTGAGTGCTGTTTGTTGTGCGTAGGACAGAGACAGAGCACTCCTGTAACGGAACCCTTCCCAGTTTTTCAACAACTTTTTGGAAGTGTGGATTCTCAAACTGGGCACAGGCTCCACTGCTGGTGTCACTGACAGAGTATCCAGCACCCTACTCCTACTCGATACTCCCTTGTTTCTACACCCAAAAATCACACTAGTTCTTAGTCGCAGCATTGCACTGGAAGCAGGACTCCCATTGACTTCAGTGGGGCCAAGATTTTACTTGCTATTTTCAAGGCTGTACTTCGTAAGAGATCCTCTCAAGAGTGTTATCAAAACAACTCCTTCCACGAGAGCTGTGGTGACCCAGGGGATTGGAACATGTCCCGTGCTCAGGCAGTGGGGCAAAACATAGTTTTCTCTTGGCTCTGTGTATAAAAATAGGCATCCGTTCATCTCCCCCACCCACTGGAAGTGAGTGCAGTGCCCAAACAAACTGTCATTAGCAATTTCGCTCATACATGCTTGATTTGTTCTCTTCATCCCTCCTCCGTCTCTTACTGAAAATGGATTAACCGTGCCTGTTGCTCATATGCACTGTCTCTGCTGGGGAAACTGCCTGGTTTTTCTAACCCAGGATTTCTTAAGGCCTACGGTACTTGGGTGCTGCATGAAATAAACTTGCCTTTCCTGTGGGTCTTTACTTAAAGGGGAAACTGCTCTAAGAATCATTCCTCTCTGGGTCCCCACTGGGCTTTCCGAATCCCATATTCTTCTTCCAGATTGTGATCCCTGAGTCTAGATATTATACAGCTCTGCTTTGTTTTCTGGATCTAATGTGGAGAGAATCTCTTGATGCTTCTTTTGATTATTGATCTTTACCCCCAGTGGCTATTGGAAACACAGCATGGGATCATGCATCTACAATCATAGAAATGGAGGGCTGAAAGGGACCTCAAGAGGTCATCTTGTCAATCCCTCCATGCTGAAGCAGCATTAAGTATATCTTGACCTCCCCTGGCTGGTGTTTGTCTAACTTTTTCTTAAAAACTTCCAATGACTGGGATTCCAGAACCTCCCTTCGAAGCCTGTTTCAGACCATAACTATCCTTATAGTTAGAAAGTTTTTCCTGATATCTCATCAAAATCTCCCTTGTTTCAGATTAAGCCAATTCCTTCTTGTCCTACCTAGTTTAAACTAAATGGAAGGATAAACAAAAGTAGGTCTGCAACTAGAGTCCTTGATTTCAAAAGGGCAAACTTTAAAAAAATTAAGGGCATTAGGTAGGGAAGTGGACTTAGGGAAGTGGAGGAGGCTTGGAAATCAAAGTTGCAGAAACTATCTGAAGCTGGTATCGCAAGCAAGGGGGGAGAAATCACAGGGAAGGGTTTCAGATCAAGCTGAATGAACAAACATCTCAAACAGACGATTAAGAGAAAGCAGAAAGCCTACAAGGAATGGAAGATGGGATGGATCAACAAGGAAAGCTACTTCTTGGAGGTCAGAAAGATTAGGGACAAAGTGAGAACTAAGAAAAGCCAAGCAGAGTTGGACTCTGAAAAAGAAATTAAAACCAAGAGTAGAAGGTTCTAAAGCCATATAAATAAAATGAAAGCGAGGAAAGAAGTGAGACTGCTAAATACTGGGGATGGGGTGAAGATTAAAGATAATCTAGGTATGGCCCAGCACCTAATGAATATTTGCCTCCGTTTTTAATAAGGGTAAGGAGGAGCTTAGGGATAGTGGCAGGGTGGCTAATGGAAGTGAGGATATGGAAGTAGAATTCCCCACATCCAAGGTGGGAGCCAAACTCAATCAGCTTAATGGGACCCAATCAGGGGGCACAGATAATTTCCATCCATGAACATCAAAGGAATTGGCACATGAAGCTGTACACGCAGAAACAAAGATTTTTAACGAATCTGTAAACTCATGGGTCATACCCTAGGACTGGAGTACTGCAAATATAGTACTTACATTTAAGAAAGGCAAAAAAGTGATCAGGCCTGTTAGTTTGACCTCAAGTGTATGCAAGGTCTTAGAACAAATTTTGAAAGAGGAAGTAATTTAAGACATAGAGGCAAATGGTAACTGGAATTAAAAAACAACATCACTTTACAAAAGGTAGATCATGCGAGACCAACCTGATCTCTTGTTTTGAGAAGATAATCCATTTCTAGACAAATTAAATGCAGTAGATCTAGTCTACTTGGATTTTAGTAGGGCATTTGATACAGTTCCACATGGGGAATTATTGCTTAAATTAGAGAAGTTGAGGATTAATATGAGACTTGAAAGGTGGGTAAAGAAGTGGTTAAAGGGGAGACTAGAACAGGTCATGCTGAAATGTGAACTGTCAGGTTTGAGGGAGATTACTAGTGGAGTTCCTCAAGGATTGGACGTAGGTCCAATCTTATTTGACATTTTCATTAATCATCTTGGCACAAAAAATGGGAGTGTGCTAATAACTTTTGCAGATAACACAAAGTTATTGCCAATACGGAGGAGGACCAGAATATCATACAAGAAGATCTGGATGATCTTGAAAACTAGAGTAATAGAAATGGGATGAAATTTAATAATCCAAAGTGCACAGTCATGCCCTTGGGACTAAAAAGAAGAATTTTTGCTATAAACTGGGGACATATCCGTTGCAAGCGACTGAGGAGGAGAAAGCCTTGGGTGTTTTGCTCAATCACAAGAGAACTATAAGTCACCAATGTGATGTGCCTGTGAAAAAGACTAATACAATCCTAGTCTGCATCAGGTGAGGTATTTCCAGTAGAGACAGGGAAGTGTTATTACCATTATTCAAGGCATCTGGAATACTGTGTGCAATTCTGATCTCCCCTGTTTAAGAAAGATGAATTCAAATTATAACAGGTACAGAGAAGGGTTCCTAGGATGATAAGAGGAATGGAGAACCTATCTTAATGGAGAACCTATCTTAAGCAAATTAAGCAGTCATGGGATAAGAAGAAAGGTCCTCTTGTGGATCAATAACTGATTAAAAGACAAGAAACAAAGAGTAGGAATAAATGGTCAGTTTTCAGAATGGAGAGACGTCAATAGTGGTGTCCCCCAGGGGTCTGTTCTGGGACCAGTCCTATTCAACATATTCATAAATGATCTGGAAAAAGAGTAAATAGTGAAGTTTGCAGATGATACAAAATTACTCAAGATAGTTAAGTCTGAAGCAGGCTGCTAAGAGTTGCAAAGGGATCTCATAAACCTGGGTGACTGGGCAACAAAATGATGGATGAAATTCAATGTTGATAAATGCAAAGTAATGCACATTGGAAAACATAATCCCAACAATGCATACAAAACGATGGGATCTAAATTAGCTGTTATCACTCAAGAAAGATCTTGGAGTCATTGTGGATAGTTCTCTGAAAACATCTGCACAGTGAGCAGCAGCAACCAAAAAGGCTAACAGAATGTTAAGAACTATTAGGAAGGAGATAGATAATAAGACAGTAAATAGCATCATACCACTATATAAATTCATGGTGCACCCATGCCTAGAATTCTGCATGAAGTTCTGGTCACCCCAACAATATATTAGAAATGGAAAAGGTACAGAGAAGGGCAAAAAATGATTAAGGGATGGTACATCTTCCATATGCAGAGAGATTAAAAAGACTGGGATTATTCATTTTAGAAAAGATTTGGCTAAGAGGGGCTATGATAGAGGTCTATAAAATCATGAATGGTGTAGGAAAAATGATAAAGGACGTGTTATTTACCCTTCACATAACACAAGAATCAGAGTAACCCAATTAAATTAATTGTTGGGAAGGCCAAAAGTATAACTGGATTCAAAAAAGAATTAGATAAACTCAGGGAGGACAGGTTCATCAACGGCTATTAGCCAAGTTGGTCAGGGGTGCAACCCCATGCTCTGGGTGTCCCTAAGCCTCTCCCTGCCAGATGCTGGGACTGGGCAACTTGATGATTGCCCTGTTCTGTTTATTCTCTCTGAAGCACCTGGCATTGGCCACTGTCAGAAGACAGGATACTGGGCTGAATGGACCATTGATCCGAGCCAGTATGGCCGTTCTTATGTTCTTACCTTATGAGAGGAGAACGAAGGGGCTTGGCTTGTTTAGCCTAACCAAAAGAAGGCTGGGGGGAGATATGAGTACTCTCTATACATACATCAGAGGGATAAACACCAGGGAAGGAAACGAGTTATTTAAGGGCTAATGTTGGCACAAGAACAAATGGATATAAACTGGCCATCAATAAATTTAGTCCTGAAATTAGAGGAAGGTTTCTAACCATCAGAGGAATGAAGTTCTGGAACAGCCTTCCAAGGGGAGTAGTGGGGGCAAGAAACCTAACTTGTTTTAAGACTGAGCTTGATAAATTTACAGAGGGGATGGTATGATGAGATTGCCTACAATGGCATGTGGCCAATATTAGCAAATATCTCTAACGGTCAGAGATGGGACACTAGATGGGGAGGGCTCTGAGTTATTACAGAGAATTCCTTCCAGGTGTCTGGCTGGTAGGTCTTGCCCACATGCTCAGCGTCTAACTGATCACCACATTTGGGGTCAGGAAGGAATTTTCTCCTGAATCAGATTGGCAGAGACCCTGGGGTTTTTTTGCCTTCTTCTGCAGCACAGAGGTCACTTTCTGGTTTGAACTAGAGTGAATGGAATATTCTTGAATATAACTTGAAGTCTTTACATAATGATTTGAGGGCTTCAGTAACTCAGCCAGAGGTTAGGGGTCTATTATAGGAGTGGGTGGGTGAGGTTCTGTGGCCTGCGATGTGTAGGAGGTCAGAATAGATTATTATGATGGTCCCTCCTGACCTTAAAGTCTGAGTCTAAGTCTATCTTCAGTGGACATGGAAAACAATTGATCGCTATCCTTTTTTATTACAGCCTTTAACTGGTCTGAAGCATGTTATCATGTCCCCCTCAGCTTCTTTTCTGAACTCTAAACATGCTCAGGTTTTTTTAATCTTTCCTCAGAGGTCAGATTTTCTAAACCTTTTATGATTTTTGTTGCTGCCCTCTGGATTCTCTCCTCTGTGTCTGCATCTTTCTTCAAGTGTGGAGCCCAGGACCAGAACTACTCCAGCTGAGGCCTCACCAGTGCCGAGTAGGGCCTGGCAATGACCCCCCCCCCCATGTCTTACATATGACACTCTTGAAAATATACCCAGAATTATATTAGCCTTACTCACAATTGCATCCCACTGCTGACACGGCCTCTCAGAGCCTCCTATTTCTGTGCCACACTCTGTGGAGCTCTCATGGGCGCTCAGTAACAGGAGTGGAGTAGCTGATTTCTTAATGACTGGGCTCCGGAGTGGCAAATCCCCTTGGCCAGCTGAGGTCTGACCCTTGCCCAAATACTCAGAGCCTCGAAGGCATCCCAAGTGGCCACAGGGGTACAGACAGGCTGCCAGTCATTCTGCCACAGCCATTCTGTGGAGGCTGCTTAAGAGGGAAGATGTGAGGTGAAGGCCAATGGCAGCATCCCCTATGGGGAGCTGACGGCACAGATGTGTTTCTGAGACTAGTTACCACTGGCTCTTTCACAGAAGCAGCTAATGGAGCCCCTCGCTCACCTCTATCCATTGGCTGTGTGGACAGGAACTCTCTGCTTGAACAATACCTGTGTTCTTTATGTCGCACCATCCACTCCTAGGACAAACGTGAGACCCTCTCCGAGCACTCAGCCCTAAATCCATCTCTCTAGCTGTGGCTCTTGATGTGACTCATCAGTGGAGTAAAAGGGCCAATCATACAAAAGACCCCACCCAGTGTAGCCAATAGCACTGTGCTAACAGTTGTAGTCTGCCCTGGGAGAGCAGGCACAGGCCCAGACTCAGCTACTCTGGCAGGTTTGCTGCACTGGTTATTGAGATGATCACAGCGCATGCGTCATTATAGAGCAGAGCCCGGCATTCCTGGCATTATCGCGGTCTGCAATACAGAAAGGCAGCTGCCGTTTCCACACATGGTGCTCATTGCCGTGTTCTCTGCAGGCTTTGGGGAGACAGTTCAGCCGTTTGTCACTTAACTGTTTGCCTTGAGGAATGTGCTGGTGTTTCTTTCAGGGGATTACTTGGTCTTTCCTGTCGTATTATTCCCTGGAAAAGCCCTTTCTGTCTGCAGGGCCCAGACCGGATCTCTGGGCTGTGTACAGCCTTGTACTTATGGGTATGTACACAGCCCTTGTACCTTGCGCCTATATATCCACGTCAGTAGAGGCAAACTCTTGGTTTCTTAAGAGTGTTATACAGCTGTGAGCTGGATATGAGTAACTATCCCGCTGGAACTAGAAGAGCCACCTACTAATCAGGCTGACACTTTGCCTGCTTTATATAACCGAGTAAGGGAGGCCTGTTTGCTAGAGGTATTACTCTTCTGTCAGGTCATGCACTGGCAGCATGTGGTGGTGTTCAGTGCTCATGCAGCACCTGATGAAACCATTCGTTAAAGAGCCATTTGCAGCATGCAGCATTGATGCATGACTGCCATGGGCAGGGTGAATTACTGCACTCTGAGGTACTGCTACACCCGATTGAGAGCATGTGAACAAGGTGCTGGAGTTTCCTGACCCACTGATATTGATAACTTGGCCCGTGTCAATCTGTGCAGGTGGAATTATCTGCCTGTTTGCCTCCCTGCAGGCAGGCCCTTTGTTAATAGCCCACTCAGAGCAGAGTAAAGTGCCCTTGCTTATCTCTGGAGGGACTGGGTGGCAGAGTCTACCAAGCTGCATGGTCGGACGAGACACCTGTTCCCTTGGGAGAGTTTCAGGCATGGACTAGCAGTTAACAGGTCTGGCCACACTGTCTGTTGGGACTCCCCTAGATCCTAAGGCACTTTGTGACTTGAGGGGATGGAAACACTGGCGCATCCATTGCAGTGAGATGCACTATGTCAGAGCCAATCTGGAGCTTTCCTTTCCCAACATGCAGAACCAGAAGCCAGGGCTGTGTGATATTTCCTGGGACTACAGGAGATCTCCCAGGCTCTCTAGTGATCTAATTGTCATTTCTGTGGGGATGCTGATACATTTCAGTTAGCGATTAGTGATGTGTAATTGAAATGTGTCCGCACCATTTGCCTCATTGGAAAGACAGAGAAGATGGCAGTAAATGAAATGATAATGTGCACTTCATAGCAAGTAGAGAAGCCATTTGGAGCTCATTAGCACTCAGTGTATTCTGATAAGTACTCTGGCACTGATGGGATGGCATGATGGAGAATAGGCTGCCGCTGAGATAAGGACAGATTCGAGATGGGAAGGAACATTCAGGCATTATCCTGTCCCATTTCCCTCAATAAGTTACAGGTTTGAGGCCTGACTCTAAACTTACTGTAAGCCACAGGCCTCATACAAACATTTGGTGACCTGTTGCATTTGGAGATGAGTGGCCTTTCAGAGACTAACACATTCCGAGACTTTAAGGCCAGAAGAGACCATTATGAGCATCCAGTCCTGCATGGCCCAGGCCAGAGAATCTTACCCAGTGATTCCTGCATCTAGCCCAATAACTTGGGGTTGAATCAGGAAAAATCTTACAGAAGAGACATTCAGTCTTTATTTAAAGGCTCCAAGTGATGAGGAATCCATCCTGTCCCTAGCTACATTGTTCCAGGGGTTGATTCTCTTCACGGTTAAAAATGTGGATCTGATTTCCTAGGGTTACCATTCGTCCGGATTCCCCCGGACATGTCCGGCTTTTAGAGTTAAAAACAGCATCTGGGGGGAATTTGTAAATGTTCGGACTTCCCCCCCACCCCATGAAGAGCACGCGTGGCTGACAGGGCAGCCGGCCTGGATGGTTCCACTTACATGGGGCTCCGACAGCCAGAGAGAGCCCCTCCTCCGCTTCCCCTTCCTCTCTCCTGCAGCTGAGAGCACTCCCTTCCTGCATTCACAGATCACCAGCCGGCCGTTCGCACCAGCAGTCTGAAGCTCCTCCCCCTGCTCCTCCTCTCCAGCACGCTGGTCTGAGCGGCAGGGTAAGGGGACCAAGGGGTCGGAGAAGGGGCAGGGAGGTTCTGGAGGGGGCAGTCAAGAGACAGGGAGCGGAGGGGGGGGGATGCAGGAAGGGAGTGCTCTCAGCTGCAGGAGAGAGGAAGGGGAAGCGGAGGAGGGGCTCTCTCTGGCTGTCGGAGCCCCATGTAAGTGGAACCATCCAGGCCGGCTGCCCTGTCAGCCACGCGTGCTCTTCATGGGGGGGGGGGGCTTTTTGGGGGGTATGGATAAGGTTTTGGGCAGTCAGGGTACAGGTAGGGGGTAGGGTCCGGGGGGGGCAGTTAGGATGGGGGGCGGTCTCAGGAGGGGGCAGTTAGGGGACAAGGAACAGGGATCGGAGCAGTCAGGGGACAGGGAGCAGAGGGGTTTAGATGGGTCGGGAGTTCTGGGGGTGCTGTCAGGGGGTGGGGAGTGGTTGGATGGGGCGTGGGAGTATTTATAGGTGTTTTGCTTTAGGCTCAGATGGCAACTTTTCCCAGCCATTCATCGGCCTATAATTGAATGGATCCCCCCCTCCCCCCCAGGGGACAGCTGCAGCTCAATATGCTTGTCATGGCTGCTCTCTGATAACACAGATGTAAATGGCTGTGACTCCTAATGCCATCTCCAAGCTCCTTTCCCTCCTGTGCCCATAGGCTTGGCAGTGGCCAGCTAGCGTTTGCCTGGCTGGCGCAGTGGAGTCCGGGCTGGAGTGAAGGCTGTTACTGCAGAGGTTACAGAGTTACCTCAGGCTGGGCTCTGCATTTTGTTACATTATTTGAAAGCCGAGCGTTTCGGCTGTTTCCTCCTATGCAGCGCAGAAGACAAATGACTGTATTATGGTTGTGTCTAGCGTAGTCCTTGGCGTGAGGCCAGTGGATTTACAATGGCAGGGTGAAAAGTCTAAAGGGAAGGCAGTTCATTTTGTTGTGGACAGTTCTTATGGGGTCTTCAAGGACCAGTGTAACAGCACAGAGGAGGCTCAGTTAGGCTCCAGGAGGGAGCCTTGCCAGCAGAAAGCTGCTGGAGAAGCCGTTTGCTCTGTACATGAAACATGAGGTCAGCAGGACTCCCGGCATCCCACCAGGCACTAAGGAAGGGAGAGAGCAGAGCTCTCTGTTGGGTTGGGTAAGGGATCGATGTTAGGGCAGTTCTTTAGCACAGAGATTTGTCATGTTGTACTTTACTCACTGGAGAAACAAAGCCCTGACTCGGAAATGGTTCAGACAGACGCTCCTAGCCTAGACAGCTTAGGGAGAGGAATCCAACTGTCTAACTCACACGCGCTACAGCTCTTGTGTGCTATACAGACACGACAGAAGGCCTGCCAGGTCCAGGGGAGTGCTTCTCTTGCTGGAAGAGAGTCAGGGAACATCCCCATTTGCTGGTTCACATGGTACACAGAGACCACGATTGCTCCCAGCTCCAGAAGCAACCATCTGATGCTCATGGGCCTGTAAGGTAAACCATTGGAGCCCTTGGGCACATACAGTGCTTCATTAAAGATAGCTCTGTACTAGCAAGGAGGCAGGGGACAAAAGACCTAGGGAGACACTAGGCCCATTCAGTGACCTCTGGCCCCAAATCTCTTCCCCCACACTCCACATGGTGCTGGGACATCCTGAAGCAGGAGAACTTGGAAGGAAGAGAACTTGAGCGTTGGTGGTGGAAATGGGGCCCAGCCCAGTTAGATTGCAACACAGAGCTATGCTCAGGCAGGGGAGATGCCAAGAGGCTGCCTCCTCTACTGCCCCAGCGGCCACTCAGTTACACCTGGCCAGTCTGTTCCAGACCATGAATTGCTTCATTACCCCAGAATGTCTCTATTCAGCCCTAGAAGCAGCAACCCCTGCAGGCCCGGACACAGACACTGGCCACACTGTGCACTGAGGAACAGTCCTGTCTTGTCCCTGGATAAGGACATAGTGCTGGAGCTCTCCAAAGCACTTGATAACACAGATTCTTATGTATTTATTAAATCAGGCTCTCCTCTTGGCTAAAGTCCCCCTATGACTTAGTCAGAAGGAGTCAGAGGGACCTTGGTTAGAGCAGTTTCAGCACAATCGGGAGGCAGGAAGCTAGGTTGATTGGTTGGAGGAGAGGGGTCTAGGCATTGAGCAGTGGGAAGGAAGTGGGAAGCAATATCTGGAGAGGCAGGATTGGAAAGAGCCTCATGTCTGGACTGTGTACCTCTGATATTCAAAGACCTGCACAATACCACCCAGAGCCAAAATGACAATCCTAACAGAAGGAGTGCGGTTCTGCCATGCTGGGAGTTTACGCTGTGACGTGTATAAAACCAGCCACGTCTGGAATGGGTTGGTTATTTAGATGGGCAGGGTAAGCCGGGTGCAGTGAGATCTAATCTGATGCTCTTCCTGCAGCTCAGAGCTCCCCAGATGAGCCTGGTGTATCCTGATGGAGTAAAAGGCTCGTCCCTTTCTAATGTGGCCATATATGTAGAGCTCCCATAATTGCATGGAGGAACTTGCCTTTTTTAGCTTGGCTTTCTTTTTCCCATGTGAAACGCAAGAGACCAATTGCTATGTATATTCTAGACCCCAGTCCAGAGCAGCAGAGAAAGCGAGAGGGAGAGCTGCAGCACAAAGAGTGTGACCTGAGCAGAAGCCTTGAGTCTGCTCAGTTCCCTGTGAGGAGAGGGCTTTGCATTTCAGAGCTCTTGCTCCCCCATCTCCAGGCAGTTCAATGGTACCTGAGCCGTTCTATGAATGTTACCCACTTGCCAGTTACCTGGGGGATGCAGAAGCCCTGAGGCTAGAAAATGAGATGACTTGAAAAGTCCCCTAAACTAGTGGCCAAGTTCTGTATCCCTGGGGGCAGGTGCAAATCTGGTGTAAAGTCAGCCGAGTTCCTCCATGTCCCTGGGAGCGGAATGAGTCCCTGTGTCAGGACACCAGCATTTCAAACTTGGGAGGAAAAGGAGCATGCCCTCCAAAGGCTGAAGCAGGTTGTTTAGGGTTGGGAGTAATTGTCACAGGTGTGATCTCTCAAGGCGGGCTGTCACAGAGCCAAGTGTGAAAATGGCAGCCGACATTTGGTTTCCTGTGATAAGAATAGCTCAGCTGGCTCGGACGAGCATGAGCAGGCCCTGATTTTTATATATATCCTGAGAAAGGTTTATAGCAATCGAGGGGGGTCTTATCCTTCCTCCCCCCAGTTTTATTGGCTAGCAATCTTATTAGAAAAAAAGACAGCAAGAGAGATTTCTGCTGTTCATCGCTCTGGAACATCTATAATAAATCACAAACTCCTTGGATTCAGTAACATTAAACACTGCACGTCTGACTTCAACCTGGAGACGTCAGGGAATTCCAGGATCAAGCCAAAATTCCCCTGTAGCTCACCCTGTTGGGCCTGCAAACTGCACCAGGCTTCCCCAAGGACATTGCAGCCAGCACAAACAGGTAACTTCTGCACATTCTCCCCTCTTAAACTGGGAACTTTGCCACTGGGGTGCAAGGGAAAGTGGAGCCAGTGGTGTATGAAGGAGAATCTGTCCAGAAGTAGGTGGGAGGCCCCTGAGGGCAAGATTGGCTCCTGCATTCAGGGAGCAAAGTGCTGCCTCAGTGAATGCAGGGCATGAGAATGGCTCCAGTCCCTGATCTGTCGCTGGCTGCTTTACTAGGGCCTTGACAGCTCTTTTGGCCAGAGGGCCCAGTGGCCAGTTTGCAGGGGTGACACCTTGGGGCCCGGGACTAGGACTGAATGCCTGCTCCCATCCACCCTAGCATGTTCAGGGCTTGTGCCTAGTCCTGGCGAGTGGTCAGAATCCTCCCATTTCATGGCCACCATCTTGTATCTCTGCTTGGATTCTGACCTGGTTTTCATAGGTGCTGGAACTAGGGATACTGCAGCACCCCCTGACTTGAAGTGGTTTCCATTATATCCAGGGTTTACAGTTTGGTTCAAATGGCTCTCAGCACCCCCACTATAAAAATTATTCCAGCGCCCCTGCTGGTTTTAGTCACTGCTGTCTCAGGGATGGCTGGAGCGAAAGAGCATCAGAGAACATGGAGCCCTCCTGCCTTGGTGGGTACAACAAAGCCATCTCTGACTCCACTATTTCAGGCCAATCTGCTGTTACAGTTAAGTGGGACATGAGGCTGGGGAGAGAAGTGGGGCCTCTCCTGCTTTCCCCGCCACACTGGCTCATGGAGCAAGGATAGTAAACTGCCCTAGTCAATGGAGCAGATGGTGCACACTCCCCCAGGCCCCATGACTCCACCCCTAGCATTGCTGTGAGGGGAATCCAAGCCTCTGCCCTGTGCATTCCCAGGGGGGTTTCAAGGCTCTGGAGCCTGAATGGAGTCCAGCCACTACCCCATCTCAGGGTGCCTGGGCACACTCTCAGGGTGCTGACCTTCTGTCTGGCACCCCCCTCCCCATTACCTCACCTACACCCTTTAATAGACAGGCTGTGTCCTCTGAGTGCCCCCTGTAATCCTGGCTTATTGCATTGGTGCCTCCATCATAGAGAACAGGTGATGGGAAGGATTCTGTAGAAGGGTCATAGAAGCTGACTTTACTAGGTTGTAGGCAGAGAGAAAGGAGAGAAGCAATCCGTTGGGATCAGCCGTACTGGTGAGCGTCTGCCTTAGTAAGCAACTGCCTAAATCCCAGAGATTACTCACATTAGCTTCAACACAAGAGTTACTGCACAAGGAAAAACTTCAATGGTCAAGAGCATGAGTAATAACTAAGCTGGCATTTAACGGTTCAAACAGAAGATAAGCGCTAAGGCCGGATTCTTCTGGGGCTTGTTTCATCTCCTTTATATATGTCACAACTGAAGAAATGAAGAATATAAAAGTTATTTATTAGCGTTTTGTTCCTGCAATACTTTAAACATGTACATTGTGCAGTGACCCCACCATGCCACTGCTCTGGAGCAAGAATGAACACATTAAGGAAGCACTGTATCTCGGTGGGGGTATTATTCAGAACAGGGCTCATTCACAGCACTGTCACACCTACCTCCCCCTACCCCCTGGGTTTCTCTACACCAGGGTATGTCTCTCTGCAACAGGAAGAGAAACCAGCCTTCCTTTCTGTCACATTGTTTGTTAAAAAATGGTGCTATTTATATAGCAAAATGGCCATATCTGTGTAACAGGGGGTTCAGATCTGAACAACCATACAGCCCTAGAAAGTAAAATTCTGGAAATAACACGGGATAATGGAGGGACAGAAAATTATGGTCTGGATTCTCTGCTGCATGCATGAAAATCAATTTTTTATTAAAAGCTAGTTTGGATTTAAGCTGCTTTATATTGCTGTCAGGGCCGGCTCCAGGTACCAGCGGGGGCGGCACATGCTAAGGGGTGGCATTCTGTCCATTCTTGGGGTGGCACAGTCCGGGCTTTTTTTTTTTTTTTTTGCTTGGGGCGGCAAGATTCTAAGGTCAGAAGGGACCATTGTGATCATCTATAGCAAAGGCCACAGGACTTCCCCCAAATAATTCCTAGAGCAGATCTTTTAGAAAAACATCCAGTCTTGATTTAAAAATTGCCAGTGATGGAGAATCCACCACAGCCCTTGGTAAAGTGTTCCAATGTTGAATTACTCTCACTGTTAAATATTGATGCGCTATTTCCAGTCTGAATTTGTCTAGCTTCAGCTTCCAGCCATTGCATTGTGTTATGCCTTTCTCCACTAGACTGAAGAGCCCATTATTGAATATTTGTTCCCCATGTAGGTACTTACAGACTCTAATAAAGTCACCCCTTAACCTTCTCTTTGTTAAGCTAAATAGATTGAGCTCCTTAAGTCTATCACTGTAAGGCAGGTTGTCTAATCCTTTAATCATTCTCGTGGCTCTTCTCTGAATCCTCTCCAATTTATCAATGTCCTTCTTCAATTGTTGGCACCAGAGCAGAACACAGTATTCTAGCAGTGGTCACACTAGTGCCAAATACAGAGGTAAAATAACTTCTCTACTCCTACTCGAGATTTCCATTTATGCATCCAAGAATCACATTAGCCCCTTTTGGGCACACTGGGAGGTCATGATCAACTGATTATCCACTCCCACTTCCAAATCTTTTTCAGAGTCACTGCTTCCCATGACAGAGTCCCCCATCCTGTAAGTATGGCCCACATTCTTTGTTCCCAGAGGTATACATTTACATTTAGCTATATTAAATCATACATTGTTTGCTGGCACCAAGTTCACCAAGCAATCTAGATTGCACTGTATCAGTGACCTGTCCTCTTCATTATTTACCATGCCCCCAATTTTTGTGTCAACTGCAAACTTTATCAGTGGTGGTTTTATGTTTTCTTTCAGGTCATTGATAAAGATGCTAAATAGCGTAGGCCAAAAACCGATCCCTGTGGGATTCCATGGAAACAGACCTATCAGTTAGTTTTTACTCCATGTAATGTGTGCCATGTTCATTTTACAGCCAGCTCCTTTAAAACTCTTGAATGCAAGTTATTTGTACATGCTGAGTTTAAAATGTCTGATTTTTAGTAGCTTCTGTGTAACATCTTCCAGAGATACAAGTGGAATGGAAAGAGTGTCATCATGGCCATATGACGAGGCCACATAATCTTTTTTGCCCCCAAATACAGAACAGAAATAATTATTGAACACCTCTTCTTTTTCTGTATTATTATTGATAATTCTACCGTTTCCATCTAGCAATTGACCTATCCTATTGTCAGGATTCTTTTTGTTCCTAATATATTTTAAAAACGCCTTCATATTGTTCTTAACTCTGATGGCATAGAATTCTCATTGTGTCCTTTGGCATCTCTTATAAATTTTCGACAATTCCTAACTTCTGATTTATATTCATTACTATCAACTTCCCCTTTCTTCCACATGTTATGTATGATTTTTTATTTTTTACACTTGCCTTCACTTCCCTTCTAAACCAAATTGTATTTTTAACAGCACAGCCTTCTTCCTTAATTTTGGGAGTGTGGCTTTTGGGGCATCTAGTAACATGTTCTTAAATGATTCCCAATTATCATTCACATTTTTCTGATTAAATTCTTCCTTTCAGCTGAATTGGATCCTAATTGTTTTCAGCTTTGTGAACTTCGTCCTATTAAAGCACCAAATATATGTATTACTGATCTGGACTTTATTCTGCTTGCACAGTCATGCTCATTTGTAGCCAAGCTATCATTAACTTTTAATTCTGTGACCAGTTCGTCTTTTTCTATTAGGACAAAATTTATTACAGAATTCCCCCATGTTGGCTGCAACACTTTTTGAATTAGGAAATTGTCATCTATAAGGTTTAGAAATTCCAAGGATGTTTTACTACTGTCAACATGGGACCTCCAGCATGTGTCACTCAAACTGAAGTCACCCATGATCACACAACTTGTTTCCCTAAACATTGTCGGTAGGTACGTTAGGAGCTTGTCACCCTGTTCCCTAGTGTGATTTGGTGTCTGTAGAAGACACCAAGTAATACCCCATCTTCTGTTTTAACTGTTAGGACATTTGATTCATAAGCATTCAAGATCATTTTCTTCTGAGTTATCCAAAACTTGAAAAAAGGTAATACTATTTTTGATATAGAGTATCACTCTCCATCCCCTTTTGCCCACTTGATCCTTCCTAAACAGTTTATAACTATCGATTTTAACATTCCATTTGTGCAAATCATTCCACCAGTTTCAGTAATACCAACTTGCTCAAATTTATGCTCATAAAAGAGCAATTCCAATTCCTCTTATTTGTTACCAAGGCTCCTAACGTTAGTGTATATGCAATTCAGAAATTTGTTCTCTTCATGTGTTTTGGTTCTTTGATTAATTTTGTTCTCAACATCTTGATTTTGTTCTGAATGCTCGTATCTACCCTCTTTTTACCCTCCCCTTTTGCTCTTAGTTTAAACCCCATAGAGGTATATACACCAGGGAGGTAGAGGAATTGTTTGTTTTTTTGTTTTTGTATTTTGTTTTGTGGGCAGTGGAGGGTGAGAACTAGAAGAGACAGAATAATTTGTAACTAAGAATTTATTTCACCAGTTTTGCCTATACTTCTCTTTGGGATCTGTCTGCAAGTGGATTGTGATTTTATTGACTCTATTTGTTATTTGGAATTATTCTGAGAGTGGTAAATGAGTATTTCCTGGCTCAGAAATCATGCATGCACAGTGTGTATAAGTATTTGAAATTCAAAATCATGCACTGTTGATTAGAGTCCAGGTACGCCCCTGAGTCCAATTCTCCCAACAGATCAAAGTCACATGACACGGTGTCTGTTCCCTGTTTCTGTTCAGTAATGAATCAGCACAATGTGAACTGTGAATTTTAAATCTTTATAATTAAAAGCACTATTTGAAATTTTGTTTTGGAAATATTCAGGTATTTAAGCTTAAAGGTCATCTCTCATGCTAATATGGCTTGTATGCTAGACTATTTGTGAAAAGAAAAAGGGGAGGAGCATGACTGAAGCAAAAAAATGTGCCTCTGAATGGGTCGCTGGGGGTGCCTATTTGCAGTATTCATAGATTCATAGATTCCAAGGCCAGAATGGACCATTCTGATCATGTAGTTTGACATCCTATATAGCACAGGCCATAGAACTTCCACAAAATAATTTCTAGAGCAGATCTTTTTGAAAAAGATCCAATCTTAATTTAAAAAATTGTCCATGATGGAGAATCCACCACAACCTTTGTTCCATTGTTCCAATGGTTATTTACACTCACCGTTAAAAATGTATGCCTTATTTTCAGTCTGAATTTGTCTAGCTTCAACTTCCAGCCATTGGATCAACCTTTCTCTGCTAATCTATTCTCTAGTCCCACCTGTAGAAGTAATTAGAGTTATGCAGTGCCATTAAACAAAGGCATATTAGTCTGGGTTTGAGAGCAAACTCCTGAGAGAAAGGGGAGTGACCGCTGAAGGGATGGGCCGAAGCCTCATCACTTAGTTATTGGAAGCAAGGCTAAGTAAAGTGCTGGAGAATCCCATGAAGGCACATTCCTGCTTTGGCTGCTCAGAGTTGGGGACAGGTGGGCTCAATGACATTACAGAGAACCCGGCTATAACTTCTGGAATTTCACCTTACATAAAACCTGCTGGAAGCTGAGATCAGCTCCATCCTTTGCAGAAGGGCTCATAACGACATGAGCCAATGCTGCGTTTACGCCAATTAAAGGTCCATTTGTTATACTAGGTGAGGCTGGTAGTGATGCCTATAGTTAAGGTTGCCCAAAACTTCCCGTTATAAGCCATTGATTTTAGTTGCATATAACTTTGTCAAATGTCGACTGTTTGAAATTTTTTATGCCGGTGTCTGTCTCAGGCTGAATTGTTTTAGGAATTTTCAGCCAACACAGTTCATCTGTATTCAAGAATGAGATTAGAGAAAAATATGTTGTTTTGCTCATGGTAAAAATTCTGTCAACCTTTCCTTTGAGAAGTTCTAGTACCCCCAGGCTTTGGAGCAGGCACTTGAAATTTAGCTGGGGAGAGGTGCCCTTTGTGTCTGAGATGTGCCTTTTGCCTTCCCTGGGATAATCTGCCCAAATTTGTACAAAGTTATAAGACTGGAAAAATGCAGTGCACACATGCAGTCCGGGAGCACGTGTAATTCGGGGGCAAGTTAATGACAGAAAGGTCAGGGAGGTGTCATTTGAGTTGTAAAAAACTACACAATCATAATTTCACTGGTGTCACCCTCGGTGGTATAGTGGGGGGGGACTCACTGCTTCCACTAGCTCCCAGCTCCAAGTCCTCCAGCTGGTGGAAATTTTGATACTAGTGTAATCAGAAATGGGTCTAGCTGAGCACCATTTGAAAGCCCTTTCTCCCACAAACACCAAACATGTCGAACCTAGAACAAGTATGTATTCAAGAAACGGTTTAAAAATCAACATATGTTAAATTATACTTTTAACACAGGCATGTCAAACATGCAGCCCTCACAAAGTTAAATTGGGCCCTCGACTGACAGTACTGAGTTATCAGTTAATGCTCAGAATACGAGACCTGATTGATTTCATTAATGTTTCAGCTTGATTTGCCATCATCGGCAAAATGAAGCAGTTCAGTGGTATTGATGGCACTTTACATGCTATAAGAATCATAGAAATGTCAGACCAGAAGGGACCTTGATAAGTCATCTAGTCCAGTCCCCTACAATGAAGCAAGACTAAGTATTATCTAAACCATTTCTGACAGGTGTTTGTCTAACCTGTTCTTAAAAACCTCTAATGATAGAGATTCCACAACCTCCTTAGATAATTTGTCCACCTATTTAACTATTCTTGCAGTTAGGAAGTTTTTCCTAATGTCCAACCTAAATCTTCCTGGCTGCAATTTAAGCCCATTGCTTCTTGTCCTGTCCTCAGTGATTAAAGAGAACAATTTATCACCCTCCCTTTTATAACAACATTTTACGTACTTGAAGACTGTTATCATGTCCCCCCTCAGACTTCTCTTCTCCAGACTAAACAAACCCATTTTTTTTTCAATCTGTACTCGTAGGTCATATTTTGTAGACCTTTAATCATTTTTGTTGCATTTGTCCTTATTGAATTTCATCCTGTTTATTTCAGACTATTTTTCCAGTTTGTCAAGATCATTTTGAATTTTAATCCTGTCCTCCAAAGCACTTGCAACCCCTCCCAGCTTGGTATCATCCACAAACTTTTAAGTGTGCTCTCTATGCCATTATCCAAATCATTTATGAAGATATTGAATAGAACCAGATGCAGGGCAGATCCCTTCAGGACGTCACTCAATATGCCCTTCCAGCTTGACTGTGAACCACTGATAACGAGTTTATCAGTGTGGTTTTCCAACCAATTATGCACCCACCTTATAGTAGGTTTGTCTAGGCTAGGTTTCCCTAATTTGTTTATGAGAAGGTCATGAGAGACCGTATCAAAAGCCTTACTAAAGTTGAAATATATCACATCTACTGCATCCCCCCATCCACAAGGTTTGTTACCCTGTCAAAGAAGGGTATTGGGTTGGTTTGACATGATTTGATCTTGACAAATCCATGTTGATTGTTGCTTTAGGGATGTAAATATCAGTTAAAAAAGTTAACCGGTTAACTGATTAAAATAATATTGTTTAACCCGTTAACTGTTAACCAAGGTAGCTCTGGCGGGCCTGGCATGGTAGGGGCTGGGGCCCATTCCAGCCCGGATGGGGCTGTGGTCCTGCCAGCATGGCCAAGGCTGGGTCCCGCTGGCGTGGCCAGGGCTGGGGTCCCACCGGCCAGGGCCGCCAGGGTTAACAGTTAAGGTTCGTTAACCAGTAAGTCTAATGCTTACCGTTTAACCTTTTACATCCCTATGTTGCTTATCACCTTATTTTCTTCTAGGTGTTTACTAACTGATTGTTAGATTATTTGCTCCATTATCTTTTTACAGCCATGAACAAAATTTGTCAAGGTTGGAGAGGAAGTATACTGAGCATTAGGAAATAGTTGAAGATGAAGTTGAAGGGAAGTAATCCCTGTTAGTATGTCAGTCTTCCTGAGACATGTTAATAAATCTTAAGACTGTTTTGATCAATGAGTAGAATAAAAACTAAGATGCCAAGCCTGTCCCTTAGTAGTAGAAATAGGCAAACGCCAGCTGCGTGTGCTGGGCACTATCTGCCCTGGCCAGGAACTGATTTTCCAAGAGACAAGACTGAGGTCCTATTGCCCTCACAAGGGAACACACAACTCTTTGCCAGCCCATGGATACAGTGCAGCAGCTACAGTAGCAGATAGCTTCCTGACACCTACAGGGAGCCTGTGCCCACCAGGGCCGGCTCCAGGCACCAGCGTAGGAAGCAGGTGCTTGGGGCGGCCAATTCAAAGGGCGGGCACTCCGTCCAGTAACGGGGCGACACGTCCGGGCCTTCGGCGGGAATTCGGCAGCAGGTCCCTCATTCCCTCTCATCCTCTTTGAGTTGCCGCCGAATTGCCGCTGAAGAGGAATAGAGGGAGGACCCGCTGCCGAATTGCCGCTGAAGAAGCAGCGCGATTGAGCTGCCAGCAAAGTGCTGCCGCTCGTCTTTTTTTTTTTTTTTTTTTTTGCCTCTTGGGACGGCAGAAAAGCTGGAGCTGGCCCTGGTGCCTACCTCAGCCAGAGGAGACAGTATGAGAGCTAAAAGGAACTCTTCCTGAATGTCCCAGGAGGATGTGGCTCAGACAGCAAATGGCTGCACCACCACTCAGATTCAGAGAGCTGAAGTAGTGATTTGCCAAGTCCTATCTAAGCCCCTTGCACTCCTCAGTGGACTTCTCCTCCCAACCCCTTGCAAGGTGGGACAGGGCTGTTATCCTCATCAGAGAGGTGAGGACCTGATGCCCAGACAGGCTAAAGGTGGGATTCACAAAGGCACCTAAAGCCCAGACTTAGGCACCAGAGTCCCAGTTTTAGATTCCACTGTGACAAAACTCCAGTAGGAGCCACTCACTCAGTGCCTCTGCTTTCAGGGTAAAGCTTCCCTCAGCATCTCAGGGCAGGCGCCCGGCTGCTTTTCTCTAGGCATCCAGTTGCCTACCTCCTGCCTAAGCCCCAGAGCAACTCACAAGCAGGGGAAGACAGGCCTTAGTCCACCTATCTTCCATGCAGGCCCAGTCTGGTGGGCATGCTCAGAGGCTGCCTATTGGATGGGGTCCCATTCAAAATGAGGTTGGAGGTGCTGCTAGCCTTATATGCTTAGATCAGTGCTTAATGCACTCGCTTGGGAGACCCAGGTTTAAGTCCCTCCTCTGCTTGTGGGGGATCAAGGATTTAGAGGGGTCTTCCACCCCTCAGGAGAGTGCTCTGACCCCTGAGCTAAGAGATAATCTGATGTGTGTGTCAGGGAGCTCTTTAAACCTCCCCTGCTGAATCTCTCCATAATTACAGTGTTGTAGGGCCAGGGGGACTAGACGCAGGGTCTCCCAGGTGGGTGCCCAAACTCCTAGGATGCAGCATCCTTCTTACCCTCTCTCTTGCTGGCCCACCTACTCCTCCTCTCTTGGACATTTTGTGTGGCAAACTCATTCTCACAAAAAACAACACAGGCTGCTTGACTCCAGGAGAGGGCTCTACAGGGATAGAGGCCTAGCTCTATCAGAGAGGCAGGGCTTAGCACACAGCCCTCTCACCCGCATCTTCCATTGGTGAGCTTAGGCAGCTCTCCACCGAGTGTGCTGGCTTTGTGGTTCCCATTCTAAGGTGCCTGTCTCTCTCCCTTCATTGTATAGGAGCCTGGGTGCCTATCTCAGGCTCTGTGGATTGCAATGCGTTCCTGTGATTTTCTAGATGCCCAAGGTTCTCGGTGCTGCAAAGCTTAGCATCATACGACCTCACTGCCTTTGGGGAACTAGGCCTGGGTGACTGGTGGGGCAGAGAATTGAGATTGGGTCTCCTGAGCTCTGGGCTAGGGCCCTGACTGCTGCTTTGCCCTTTGTCTCCAGCCTGGCTCTCCCTTGAGCACCCTGAAAGATTTCCCAGGATAGCTGGGACAATCCTGTGAAAACCTGGAGAGGTGGCACCCTTCTCAGGCCTTGTCCACATGGTGGGCAATGTGCTCTCTGCTCATTTGCATTAGAAAAAAGAGGGCTTGTTTACACAGTGCGGTAAAGTGCTTTATTGGGCGGCGGGGGATGAGGGTGATTTCTAGAGTGCACTATCATGCTGTGCCTGAATTGGTCCATGTAGACCCTGCTGGTGCACACTAAAGGTCATAATTCTTCAAACAATACTAGGGAACTAGATGCAGCAGCAGGGCCTAGCCTGCCTTAGCCCTGCAGCACCACCAACTGGACTTTTAAGGGCCTGGTCGGCGGGGCTGACCAGAGCCGCCAGGGTCACTTTTCGACCGGGTGTTCCAGTCGAAAATTGGACACCTGGCAACTCTACTCTCTGACCCACTTGCAAGTGGTTGGGGGAGTGCTGTTTCATTCACAATGAGTGAAGCTGAGTGTAGGTTAAGTTGAACAACTGGCACTTGATTAAGCCCTGTGCCCTGCTTGGTCCATGTGACCAAGTGGCTTCCAGCCTAATTTCCCAGAATTGCCAGTTTCCCTGGTGTTCCCTCAATAACCGCCCCTCCAGAAAACATGGGCCCTCTGGTTCTAGTTCCACTGATCATGATACATCTTCCCTATTTTATAAACATTTAATATGAACATTAAAATCAATAATTGACACCCAGACACCCAGCTGGTGTCCCTTCAGCCAGAGTTTGCTAGCACATAGCCAAGCTGGAATCTTGTCTTGTAAATATGCTGGTTACATAGTCTTTAAGATCGGTTGGTCTCCTCAGCAGGCGATCGCACCGGGAGTGACCCATCTCTGTTTCCCAGTTCCCTGTCTCCAAGTCTAGTAAGCTATTCATTGGGGAATTTACTCCCTGCCCATGGGGTTGCTCTCCGGGTGGTTCTCTGTCTCTCCATTCTGTGATGGTCTTGGTATCTCTATGGGTTCAATTGGTGCTGTGTCTCCTGGTCCGTAAGTGTCTCCTGTTCCTTCAGATCACTTGTTCCTCTAGCATAGTCACCTTGTATGCCCTGGATGCCACTACACCCCTCACAGCTCCTTAAGTCCTCTCCTTCTGGAATCTCTCTAATGGCTGGATCCTCTTAGAAGTGCCTTTTGCCAGGGCAAGCAGGGCTGACCTGGTGTACTTCCATGCCTGCTTTGTCCAGTTGTTGGCCATCTCCTCTTAGTGGTATCTCCCTCATTTTGGCTGCAACAGGTCTCCTCTCATTGGTAGCAAGATTTTGGTCCTTCCTCCCATCGGTATCTGCACTGCACTGTTTGGCATCCCTATTCCTATGTGCCAGAAATGCTAACGAGGGTCTGAACCAGAAGAAACAGCTTTGGGTAGCAGTCTCTTAACTTTTCACAGCTGATTTCACATTACCAGTACTTGTCGTTTTCTGTCATTGTCTCATTCAGCTTCTGAATCATTGCTCCCTTTGCCTATGATGAGGATATCATCTGCAATTATTTTCACCCCAGGCAGTCCTGAGAGAGTCCTTCCAGTGCTTGGGAGAGTCTTCTCTGGAACATGTCTGGTGCTGGGCTTGTGCCCATTAGCATGCACAGCCATCTGTAATGACCAAATGGTGTTGCAAAGGGTGTCAGCATGCTGGACTCTATCCAGGCGTCTGTGCCCAAACCAATTCATCAATCACAGACTGTAAAGATTCTGGCTTTGGAAAGTTCTGGCAACAAGTCATAAGTTATGGGCAGTGGATGATGGCATCTTTTCAATGTCCAGTTCAGTGGCTTTAGGTCAATGCACATGCATAATTTGCCAGATGGCTTCTCTCCCCCCATCATGCTTCTTACCCAGGCTGTACTGGGATCTACAGGTGCTATGGTACCCCGGACTTTCAAGCTCCTTTCATACTGGGTTACATAGTGCCACTGGAAGCACATAGGTTCTACTGTGGGGTCTATTTTCAGGCACAGCTTTCATTTAAGGCACCCATCACCTTTGAAAACATCCCCATATGCTTTTCAAATTGTCTCCACTGTCCATAGGACTCCCCCTTTTGCTTACTTGCACTGCAGTTATAAAATTCTGATGCTGCATCATGGCTTGTTTGTCTGTGTGATGGGTTGCACTCCGCCACACTCTGTCTCTTTTGCCATCTGTGGCCCCTCTCTTACTCCAGGAGCCACTGCCTTTTCTTCATGACTCAGACTAGATCATCCAGCCTGTATCTCCCTTCCGGGGGACCAAAGTTCTTCTGCACAAATGGTTTCAAACCGTCTTCCCAGGCATTGCCTTGATGATGCAACTTCCCCAGTGGCTGGTGGGGGAACCCGGGCCTGTCCACTACTCTGGGTTCCAGTCCAGGGGCCCTATACCTGGCAACTGTGGTCTGCTTTCTCTCAAACCCTGTTACTCCTTCCCTGGACTCCTTCCAATAGCTTCTGGTTCCACCCACCTCTGGTTGTACCAGGTCAAACTCCCTCCTCCCAGGGAGTAACTATAGACTACTGAATCCTGTAGCCTCAAACTCACCGCCCTACTTTCAGGGAGTGACTGCAGACTACTTCTCTGCAGCCCCCTTCTGTAGCCAGCTTCCTGGATTTATAGGACTGGCCCAATTCCTCCCCCAGCTAGACTTCATCAGGCAATTAGGCCTTAGCATTCCCTGGCTTTCCTCCATGTGCAGCCTATAGGTTAATTGGCCTAATATACGCCTTCAAGCCTTGTATGGGGTGGATACCCTGTCACAGGTTTTATTCCCCAAGAGGGATCTGTGGTACTTACCATCCATCACCACAAACTTCAGTTTGTACCTTCTGTTATTTTTCATGTCAGTTACTATGAGGTCACATTTTCCTATGGGCTGCATTATGCTGTCGTTGTACGTCATCAGAGTGTGCCTACTCTCTGTAATGGGTATGTTCGAGTCCAATTCCATTCAAGGAATCACATTACTGGAGGCGCTGCTATCCAGCTGAACTTGCACAGGATAGTTCCCTATTACCATTTGTCAAGGTGGAATTCCAACTCTGTAACTCCGAGTGCAGAAGGTGGGGGCCCGCAAGGATTTTAAAAATTAATACTTGCCACTCCAGGCTTGTATTAAACTCCCCAAGGTTACAGCTCTTCTCTGATGTTGGCTTCGTAAACACTGCCACCACCCAAATGCAAAAAAAAAACAAAAAACTCCTTTGAACCCACAAAGGATCACTTGGGAATTCCTCCCTGTGGGGTACCCTCAAGCCCTTTCACACCCCCTGGGGAAGAGCTGAGAAAGAAAACAAAGGAAATCAGCTGTTGCCAACAGCTAATTAAACAACATATGCACAAACCTCTTAGGACACACACAAAAAACCCAATACTGTTCTTAAAAAAGGGTAAATTTTATTAAAAACAAAAAGAAAGAAAATACATCTGGAACTTAGGCTTTTGCTAGATTTTAAAAGAGCAATTCCAAAAATCAAGCACACAAAATAGTTTTCTTGGGGGTTCAGCTTAAAGGTTACAAGCAAACAAAAGCATCTGGGGTTAGCATAGTGGAGTCCACAAGCCAATACGAAATAAAAGAAATAACCCTAATTGTGTCTTTTTAGACATTCCCTAATCTTACTTACATATCTGAGGTTCCAGATAAGTAGGTTCGAGGTATCAATTGATAATCTATAATCATACCTGGCTTAGAGCTGGTTACAGCATTACTGCCCATGTCCCTGCAGCCCAGAGAACAACAGACAAAGGGAAAGTTTCTTTCCCAATTTTAAAAAGTTCTATCTTCCCAATGGCTCTTTTGGTCAGGTTCCCATTTTTTTTTCTTTACCTGGGGGACTTTTTAACCCTTTACAGATAATGCAAGTAAAGAACAGCTACCAAGAGGGATTTTACAGCTAACTGGCTAGTTGGGTGTCCATCAAAGGGAGCTACCCGCACTCCCCCTTTATTTATCACATCCTTGTTGCAGCACAGAAGTTGGTATTGTCCCTTGTTGCTTTCCTGTCCCAACAGACTGAACCTGGCATTCTCCCAGACTCAAGGAGAGAGTCATGATGTCATCACCCCCGTCTGACGTTCCCTACCCCTCTCGTACAAGTCTGACTTACTCTTGTGACCTTTCAACCTGCCACATTCTTTACCATGTTGTTCTAGTGTGGGGCACTTCTCCTTTACCTCCTCATGCGGTCTCCCACAGCCAGTGCATCTCACTGTGGGTATGGAACCCTGTCCACTGCTCTCCTTTGCGGGTGTTGCAATGCATGTACTTCTGGGGGTGATGTGCCTCCTAGTGCTTTCACCCTTTCTCTAGAGGCTTTCACTGCATGCCTCATACCCAAGCATCTCTCTAATGTAAAGTATCAGAGGGGTAGCCGTGTTAGTCTGAATCTGTAAAAAGCAACAGAGGGTCCTGTGGCACCTGTAAGACTAACAGAAGTATTGGGAGCATAAGCTTTCGTGGGTAAGAACCTCACTTCTTCAGATGCAAGTAATGGAGATAACGAGGTTAGTTCAATCAGGGAGGGTGAGGTGCTCTGCTAGCAGTTGAGGTGTGAACACCAAGGGAGGAGAAACTGCTTCTGTAGTTGGAAAGCCATTCACAGTCTTTGTTTAATCCTGATCTGATGGTGTCAAATTTGCAAATGAACTGGAGCTCAGCAGTTTCTCTTTGGAGTCTGGTCCTGAAGTTTTTTTGCTGTAAGATGGCTACCTTTACATCTGCTATTGTGTGGCCAGGGAGGTTGAAGTGTTCTCCTACAGGTTTTTGTATATTGCCATTCCTGATATCTGACTTGTGTCCATTTATCCTCTTGCGTAGTGACTGTCCAGTTTGGCCAATGTACATAGCAGAGGGGCATTGCTGGCATATGATGGCATATATAACATTAGTGGACGTGCAGGTGAATGAGCCGGTGATGTTGTAG